>NC_040042.1:5021619-5219016 GCF_003713205.1 Coffea eugenioides
GTTCCTTTCCTCCTTTTATGCTGTCTTTCGCAAATTACCAAAAAAAGGTCACGCCTTGATATTCCAAGAATACCCCTGGCTGCCTGCCCTTTGAGCTCTTTTCTGAAAATCATCAAATTGGCTCTTGTTATGGTATTTTTGATCTACTTTCTGAAATAAATGTAAATTACGAAAAGTGAGTAGAATCTAATAATTAATCCACATCGGCTTAGATAATAGGAGAAATTAATAATAAAATAATTGAATAAATCGCAACCTATCAATTTCCCCCACACCTGAATCGTGCTTGTTCTCAAGCATGAGAACAGTAAACAAACACCAATATTTGACAATGGCTATTACTCTATCTACCATATTGCCAAAATACCAAGAAAATCATATATCAAGTATCAGTGATCAAAATTCGAGAAACATCACCCCGGTTAGCCTCTAAACCACAAACTCCTCCAATTTTAGGTTAACTAATCTAAGAAAAAGGAATGATGCGCAACATTTATCAGCAAATGGTCTAACTATTAACCAAAATCTCAACATTAAATCCATAAATCGGCAAGCTGACCTTTATTATACACTAACACAACTTTCACTTTTTTATCACATTTTTCTACTTTTTTTTTTTTGCTTTTCTCAATAGTAACAAAAGACTTAGTCGCTAGCCATTGGAGCCTTTTGACGCGAACTCTGACATTTGTTAGATGAAAGAGCCCGGTTACTCAGCTTCTATCGCCACGTGACCACGCACTCATAGCAATTATTACTTTTTGACGCGAGAATCGACACTTTTGGTGAAGATCCCCGGTTACTCAGTAGTAAATACTAGCGGACTACAGTCAACTCTTATTCACAGCCAAATAACACCAAAAATTCAAAATAACACAAAAATTAAAAGAAAATTTGCAGCCGCTAGTCTCATTTTCAAATATGGAGAACTAAGGTTAATAACCGGACCAATTCACATGAAAATGCCAACAATCATTCCCTATGCCTAGGAAAGTTAACCAAAAATTATAAGAGTAAAACAATCATCGATATTCACCAAAGAGATGTTTTTGGATTCAACCACATTAACTTGATACACTTTTATTATTAAAACTTGGCAATAGCAGAATTAGAGACAACAATCCAACATCAAACTTTGGTATTCATTAAAAAAAGTAAACGAAGACTAGACAAATAACAAACTAAAAATAAAAGAAGAACATCTGAAAACTAAAAACTAGAAAAAACTAGCACAACTGTCCCCCCCACACCTAGATCCTACATTGTCCGCAATGGAGGGATTAAAGCAATTAAAGCGAAGAGAACAACGAAACTTCCCTCTCGAGTGGCTACGGGATAGGCGAGGACGGTGGAGGAAAATCGATGTAGTGGAAGTACGCGCCCAAGTTCTGAGACATCATAACTCAATTCAACCAGCAAATGCAAGACTCTGTACACCCAAAATCTCAATAAATGGCTCCAGTTGGCCAGTTAATGCCTTAACTCAGAATCAGCAATTTCAACAATGACAGCTTAGATATTTGACAATAATAACTCGGCCAACCAAATAGAGGTACCCAATTGAGGTCCAATTACCCCACCAGTACCACTGGTGCAAATCACAATCCAAAATCAAAGAAATTGCTAGAGCAGAGCAAAGCAGTAGTAGAGCAATAGCGCCAAGTATGTAGTCACCTACCAGCAAAGAAAGAATACCTAAAGAAAAATACCAACAAGATATGTATTCAACCCTGGCCACTGAAGTCAACAATCGGCCAAAGAAGGACTTTGAGCAGCTTGACAACCACATGCACAAATAGAACGATCGAAAGCACATACAATGGTCCCTAAATTAGCAATATAAACCAATCGCCAGAATGTCCCGAATAATGCAATTAGTGATGACCAATCTCACAAAGTAAATCACGCTGCACAGGGCCCCAATTTAATAGGCAATATCAGAAATAATTGAACCAAAACCTCAGTAATCGAAACACTGGTAGAGATGCCTTCCAATGATCAATAGAAAAATGCAAAATTTTAGCTCACCCAAAATTTCATCAAATGACTCCAGTTGGACAGTTAATCGCACAAGCAACACCAAACAATATCAAATACTTGGAATTGGAGTTCGAGTACCTCCACCATTGGAAGCTGCCAAATAATCGCTGTGACAGAGAATGATGTCGGCGGCCAAAGGATAGGTAGTGGTGGCAGCGTGCGTGCGAGGGTGGGTTCGACGGCGGCGACTTGACTAGGTGGCCACATGGGTTGCACGCGGTGAGGTTTAGCGGGAGGAGAGAGCCGTGAGGGGGAAAAGACTGGGCGGGAGCGCGCGGTAGTAGCAAAGAGAGAGATGAAGAGATGCGGCATGTTGGATCGGAAGAAGCGGCTGTGTAAAAGCGAGATCGCGGCGGACGATGGACGCGGGGACAGAGGTTTCATCGAGCAAGAGGAGGAAACAAGGGAGAAGAGCAGAAAGGAGAAAGAAAAAAGCAAAAGAAAAAAGAAAGAGAAATTATTATTTTTTTTAGTTAAAAAAAAATTATACTTGGAAAATCTAAGCTACGGTGAAACAAAAATTTAAAAACAAAAAAAAAAATTTCGAAGTTTTTTTTTTGAAATTTTTTTTCTTATTAGCAAATTTTATTTTTGAGATTCAAAAGCAGAGATTAACCAACAATCAACAACCGTTCGTGAGTTTTTTTGAATACTTACCTTTCCCACGAACGTGACGCGGGCACGGAATGAGGAGCTTTTCAGGTTACTTGACGCGGGCACGTCATGAGGACAAGAGAGTTCTCTGACCATGAGCTCTTCATGGGACTTGACGCGGGCACGTCAAGAGCATTAAAACCTTTTTTACTAAGCACAGGAAATCGCACTGTGCCACGCGCCCAGTTGACGCGGGCGCGTCATGTCAGAGGGATGCCTATGAATCATAAAAAATGAAAATTGAAGCAAAAAATCAGTCAAATTCACGGAAAAACATGTTCAAACTATCAAACAAAATTGAACAAACAACTAAGAGAAATTGGGTTGCCTCCCAATGAGCGCCTTTCTTTAATGTCTTTGGTTAGACATTGTCATGTTTGTTCAGGGAGGATAAAATCTTGTGACTCGTCTTAATGCTTCATCCTCTATATAGTCCTGATAGCTCTCGTAAATAGAGTAATCTTTGGACACACGAGTTACGGGCTTCCATGGACTAGTAAATGGCGCCAAACAAGTCAACGATAATTTGCATTCTCCATTCACTCCTCCATCACACGCATTTATCCGTTCAAGATATTTTGCCATCGCCACTCTTAATTTATTCCTGTCATGAAATTCAAAACTTTCTGATATAATAAAATCAATTTCATTAACAGGAATTGAAAAATAAGAGTCAGGAGAATATTTATTAAGGAATGGAGGAGATGTCACCGCATTTGGAGGTTGTTCACTGGATTCATTCACTTGGACGGGTTGATTTTGGGGGCTCATTTTTTGTACATCAACTTCATTTTCAACTGCATCTTTAGATTCGTCTCCTTGAAACTCTTGCAGCTCCATGTCATTTGGTCGGATAATTGCACTCTCATCTTCTCCAAGGTTAATGTTGGTTTGTGAGGGCAATTCTTCAAGGTGAGAAGCTAATCGCGTTATCCTGGATGTCAATAAATGTATTTGATCCGCCAGGTTACTAATGCTCGCTTGTGTCTCCTGATGAAATCGATATGTATTAGTAGCGAATAATTCAATCATTTCTTCAAGAGACATACCTGACATAGATTATTGTTGTTGAGACTCTTGCTGTTGAAAATCCATTGACCCGGTCGCATAATTAAAATTGAAATTATCCCACCATCCTTGATCATACCTGTTTGGGTAAGGATCATACCACGTTTGAAATCGAGGTGAAAAATTTCCAAAAGTATCAATTGGAGCACTTAGATTATCTTGAAATGAGAGGCATGTGCCGGTTGAATAATCTGAGGCAAAATAAGTTTCACAATTTGTAACAATCCATTGATCATTAGGAAAAATACGAGTCTCATAACCCCATTCAGGAATAAAGTCCAGTCTATCATCAAAATACGGAATGTTAGCAGCCATAAACTTTATTAAAAAAATAAGAGAAAAATAAATAAAAAATGAAAATAAAATGAACTAAAAAAGAAACAAATTAATCTGGCACCAGTCTCCGACAACGGTGCCAAAAATTGGCAGGCTGTCGAACCCTGTGCAATAATAAAAACCTGCTCAGCTAAAGTTAATTTTTGTAAATAATAGTAAGTAGGGTCGAATCCACAGGGATTGGGTGTAACTATTTCTTTTCAAATTCACAGTAATCAGGGGGTGTTTTTGTGCAGAAGATGACAAACAAAGAAAATCTAAGAAGTTACTAAAAATTAAATAACAATTTACTAAAATCAAACGAGTGATAATTAAGAATCTAGTCAAGAAATAACTTCAGCAATGGTTCACCTAATTGATCATCGATACAAAGCCAATTCCAATTATTTACTAATAAATAGGTTATAACTGTCAAACAAGCGATGACAGTCAACCCCTCCTTACTGTGTCGGTGATTAAGGTACGCCCATTAATCACTGCCCTAATTAAAAAATAATCTTAGGTACGTCCGTAAGATTTAATTCCCCAATTGCCTTACGTTTAGAGGAGCCCTATTCTAACCAAATAACGCACTACCAGGGTTATTTCAGATTAGCCCGCGTATCCCTCTGACACAAATCTAATCATGCCAGTTGTTCACTAATTCAAGGCAATTAAACAATTATGGATTTAATGCCCTAATTGACAATAGATTTATCAAACTAACTAATTATCCGGATCCAAGACAATCAATTAATTAAATAATCATAAATACTGCAATCAAGGGATATGCGAATACCAATAAATAAAAGAAAAGATAAAATTAAATCGATCTCACAATCTTCAGGCAAATCAAAACCTCCGTTATTCCTTGACTAGACAAAGGGATTTAACTCATCCCTTGTCTACTCCTACCGAAAAGAAAAGAAAAGAAACTCCAGATGAAAGGAAAAGTCCAAGGCTAAATCTCTACCCCTGACATGCGTGGAGAAAAGCAACTAAAAGCTAAGAAGAAAAGTCAAAGTGAAACTAAAAGAGACAATAATCAAAAGCTAAGCTAAAGATAGTGCTTTTTCCTCTGCAATTTCTATTTTGTATCTCCTGTGCGGCGGCTCTCCTTCCGGAGAGGAAGAAGCCCCCGCGCCCTGCGTTCCTTTCTCTTCTTTTATGCTGTCTTCCGCAAATTACCAGAGAGGGTCGCATCTTGATATTCCAAAAATGCCCCTGGATGCCTACTACTTGAATTCTTTCCTGATGACTATCAAATTGGCCTTGATTGTGATATTTTTGTTCTACTCCCTGAAATAAATGTAAATTATAAAAAGTGAGTAGAATCTAATAATTAATCCACATCAAGTCAGGTAATAGGGGAAATTAATAATAAAGTAAATGATAAAATTGCAACCGATCAGCTCGGCTGGTGTTGAGGTAGCCTCATTAGGTCCCAACACGGTGTTATTGCGGTTCGACTTCTTCTACCGTCTTGTATATCAATTATAGCTTAATATAATTCTTTTGAACTTATGGTTAGAAATATTCATGATGTTCTTGGATTTGACAAGGTTATTAATCTTAAACTAATTATGATGATCTGACAAAAATAAAGAAGAATAAATCCAAAAGGAACTTATTCCGAGAAACAACTTAAGGCTGAAAAGTAATTTCAAAATTTTCAAATATTCTTTTAAAGCAATATCTTACAATTATTTCTTAGAAGCCCATTCACTAATCACAAGTTCTAATGACTTTCGAAAGGGTTTAAAAAATAATGGCAGGACCTTTTAGTATAATCTCTATTTGATTGTCTTCCGCAATTTGGCCTAAGATTGAAGGGATTATACATAAATAGTAGTAGGGTTAAGGCCATAATGGTTGTCATCAAATAGTTGGGCGAACTTTAAAGAGCATGACAATGCAGAATAATGATTTCGTACCGCTCAGGGGAAAAAATGCATTATTACACTATGAAATTTTCACTCCGCACCAGTCAAAGATATATATATGCTGATTTTTTTTCCAAGGTCCCACTAAAAGAGCTACAAAATCTCAATGCATATAAATGCCTCAAACCTATTTATGTATTTAAAAGAGAAAAAATTTAAGCGACATACAACTTACACGATGAATATAAACTAAAAAGATGGTTCAACTCTTGATTTTTTAGTAGTTCTCAAATTTGTATCTTTCATTTAGGTACCCGTATTCTTAAAATTATTCTTTCAGGTGAACTATTAAAAGAGATTAATAGATAAAAAAAAATTAGATTGCTTAAAAGGAGAATTACATTAGAAAATTTGGGAAAAATGGATTAGTGGAGAAAATTCAAGAATAGCAAATTTGGAACATACCTTGAATTTGCAATCAAGAAAACATGTTTCCGTTTCACTTTGGTTTTATTCTACCACAAAATAAAAATTGAAAAAAAATGAAACAATGTAGTGCATATCAAGTAAAGAAATCTTTAAAGAACAAAATCCTTAAAAGTTGAATATATATATATATATATATATAGAGTAAAACCCACACAAATACAAAAAAGAGGGCATAAAAATGTTGAGCCCTAAGAAAATGAATATCAAGCATATTCCGTACTTGGTATTACTTTAATCTTCAAAATTATACACTGTCATATGGTTTATATGCAAATTGTAATCTTTCTTCAATTTATTAAAGAACAACAAAGTTGATTGAGGGGGAAAGAAATAATAAGAAATCAAATGGGATATACCCAAAAAAAATACAAAAATCCCTAAAGAAGATAACAATGAACGAGAGCAATATATATATATATATATATATATATGAGATAGAAAGGAGATGTATTTGGTCAATATCTCAAACCAACAAAATAGAGGGGAAAAGGGGAAGTTAGAGAAAGAGAGGATGGGGGGTAATATGTGTCTTGATGGGAGGAAAAAGTAAAATAAATATGAAACATGTGGATAATAGGAGTGAATGGACTGAAAGGTAAAAGAGGAGAAAAGAAAATTTAAATGGAATCAATTTTAATATTTAAAAGTGGCTCATGTGCAGAGCACGTGATGGGGACTACCAACATCCTTTGCCTCTATATCTACTTAATTATGTAGACAAGTATATATGAAAATTTTCTTTTCTTTTCTTTTTTGCTTTTTCTTTTTAAATGCAACTATAAATTGAGTTATATTTTAAAAGTGAAAGTAAGAAATAGGCGAAAATCCATTCTATCCACTCTGTCTTAAATCTATTAATTCGTTGCAAAACAAAATAGACATTAATTTGCAAATTATTTTTATTTAATTTCGACTTAACCTACTTTAATTTTAAGTTTCAGTTCATATCTTGCGAAAGGCTAAAAAATGTCAATCTTAAGAATCACACCTCTTTCAAAAGCCTTAAAGACAAAGTATCTTATCAATTTCAAATAAACAATATATATAGCTGCTAAATAGAAGTGGAAGCACAAAATATCAGACTCTTTTATCTTCTTTGTTGGCTTAATAAGAGCAATCCTACCAGTCCATGGCCATTTATGCCATTTCAATTACTCGGTAAGTACTCGGCTAGTCATTTGCACATTCTTCTTTGGGACAATCATACCAATCGTCCCTCATAGTTGCTGACATTAAATTGTAATCCTTCAAAAATAAAACAAGTAATTTTAGGTTTTAACAAACAAAAAATGCCCATTTTTTGGGCCAATTTCTGTAAATAATGACAAAAGAACAAATCATGACAAATTTGGTGTTCTGGAGAAATTAGTTCCCTAGTAAGGATCGCCGCAAATGAGAAAAGTGACATTGAACAAAATTGACTTTATTTTAGGTTTTGTTTAATGTAAGTCGCACAACAATTTATAGAAATAAAATGTTTTTATGAAATTTTCAGTCGCCGCATGCTTAGCAGCATCCACTTCTAAATGCGGCGGATTTTGAGCACCGTTGATCAATAGCGAACAAATTTTTTTTTAAATAGCTGCATCCATTTATGCGAAGCTTTATTGGCTGTTGATCAATTATGATCAACGATACATACACTTCAACGATACTGAAATTTTTTTTCTTTAGCTATTGATTAGCTGCGGATGAACGGCTAGATTATATCGATACAATCAATGCAAAAAATTTGACTATAAATATATCACCGAATACAGCCATTTGACTCTCACAACCTCATTTGTGTACTTCCAGTTATCTACTTCATTGTCCTCCCAATTTCTTCTTCCCCATACACAAAAAGTTTCGAAGAAATCCTGCATAGAAAAGAAATTTGTCATCCCATCACTGTCTCGATTAGCTCGTGTACATTGTCGCATTGTCCCTAGTCACCTTGATGCATCATTACTTCGCAGTAAATAGTAATAGTAAAACTCAGTTAAACTTTACGGCAATTCCAGAGATAATGTAGTCCACGAACTTTAAGGCAGCTGCCAAATGAATAACCTTTGAAGTTGGCTTTGCTCTTTGAGAGGTAGATTTAAAGTTAATGCTCATCTTTGGTAACTGAATGATAGAGGTCTGAAGTTTATCTTTGTTTAAAAATATTTCCTGAGAAAAATATGTTTATTAACTATTGTGCATAAGAGGAGAGGTGCATTTCATTCATTTCTACCCAACTTTGCAAAATTAGGGTTTGGGTAGAGAAAATTAGGGAAAATAGAGGTTCAAGTTGGTTGGTCCCTTACTTTCTGTTTTTAACAATGGTTGAAAAACACACATGATTTGCACATGAGAAATTGGACTAACAAAATAAGTGAGTTACCAGATTTACCGTTTAAATATCAATCATTTGATGCGTTCGTGACTTATACCTACTAAAATTTAACCAAAAATGTGACCAAAACAAAAAATAAGCATTTTTATTTGTTAGAAACCAATATCCCTATTTTTAATTATGTTGGACTAAAATCTCACATGAGTAACATGTGAAGGACGATTGATTTGATATTTCCTTCTCTTTTATGCACATTTGATGCATTAGGTTGGTTTGTGCCACATGACTCACACTATTTTGCCTTTTTAATAGAATAAATTAATTTTTCAACCCTTTCAAATAAAAAATTTTGGCATTAAATATTTGCATGAAAATGAGTAGTTTAGTAACTCTTGGGTATGTATGGATTGGTCGGTTTCTCAAATACTTGTTTTTTAGAGTCTACAGTAACTCCAAAAACAATATAAAAAATACACTCAAATGCACTAAAAAATAAAAATTAATATAAAGTAAACCCTCACCCTCTTTCTTCTTCTAAACATCGCCTACCACTATCCACTACCAGCCACCATCGCTGACACCTGCCACTGGCGACAGCTTCCATCTTTTCTTTTTTTTTTCTCCCTCTCTCCTTCTCTCGCCTCCCTCTTCCCTCCTTTCGTCTTTCCTCTCTCTTCCTTTCCTCTCTCCTCTCTCCTTCTCATCTTTAACTTTTTCTCTGATCCCTCTTCGGCATCTCATCCCTTTTCCTTCCCTAGCTCTGGTAGCTATGCGACCAAACTTGTTTGCACCAGCTGTGACCAAATCATGACCAATTCTGGTCATGCTGATCTGAGCAAGGGAAAGAGTAGGTGGGACACTGAGAAGGGAGAGGAAGAAAAAGGGAAGAGAGAGGAGGGAAAGGGAGAGGAGAAGAAGGAGGCCAGTGATGGAGACTGAGGAGGGGAGGGGCAGTGCTAGGTGGTGGGTGATAAGTGGTGGTGAATTTTTTTTAATTTTTTAAATAGTCTTGATAAGTGAATATTTTACATTGATTTCATTTGATGAAATGCAAGTTTTTGTTATGTTTTTAGTGGTTCATAGCCATGTTTAAACCGTCTTAGTGCAAAATTTCTTAAAAGTGTTACTCGTGAACTAAATGTGCAAAATGAGTGGATTAATGTATAAACATGTGGTATTTTGTAGGTTATTGGTGCATGAAACACTCTTTCTAGTTGAAGAAGATGCAATGAACTTCATGGAGGATAATGTATAAGTGAAACAAGAAGAGAAAGTTGCGCGAAAAAGGAAGGGAATTGAAGCTGGAAACAAGGGGGATAGATCTGAGCTCGGATTCATTTCCAGATGCTACACATCCTAGCCCTCGTCTGAGATTCTGGAGAAGTGAATCCGAGAGCAAGGGATCCGAGCTAGGATCCAAGTAGAATAGGCCTCGAATCGTGTTGCAAAATTAATGAAGGAAAATGGGAAAAACCAGATCCGAGCTCGGATCTGTGTGAAGCCCTCAGATCTTTCTCTTTCCTTTGCAATTTGCAGAGCAACTTGTGTACATTTCATACTTATTTTTTGACTCTTGTTTCATAACAAATTCCAGCTGAAAGCTGGCAAAGCATCTTGTACACTTGAAGAAGAAATATTGGAGATTCCAATGAAGGACATTTTTGAAACCAGAAGTAAAGAAACAAAGTAGAAAAACACATTATTGAAGATATAGAAGAGGAGGTGTGAGGAGATAAAAAAAAGAAAAAATATAGAGCTCTTCTTTCTATTCTCTCTAGTTTAGCTTAGTTATAGTTTTAGACCTAGTTTTGATTTTTATTGAATAACTCTTGATGTATTAAAGTATTTTTTATGGCAATGAAGATGATGGAACTTGAAGATCTTGTTTCTTCATTTGAATGAGCATTTCTTCCTCTTTACTCTCTTTATTTGTTTCATTAATGCTTTGTTACATCAGAGATATGAGTTTTATTATTAAATCTACTATGTCTAACTAAATCTTCTTGTTCTAGGGATAGATGAAGCTATTTGTGTCTTGACTATGGTTGAATAAGGTTGATTGTTGCTATATCTTGTACTTGCTAGTTCATTATTTATGCTTTAACACTTGTGAATGCTTGATCACCATTTACAAGCCATTTTAGTTGTTGTTAATCTATGAAAATAGTTGATAATAATAGAAAATGAATGAATGAAACCTAAGGAGTAAACACACGAAAATAGTGGTGCACTTAGGTGGATGTTTATAACATTTCGAGCGCTTAATCTAATTTATACTTGAAATTTCACCACGAAAGTAGCGAAACTCTAGTGTAGGCTAAGTTCGGTTCATTGGCGAAAGTGAATTCCGATGGGTTGAGTGAAATGCATCCTTAGCAAGACAAGAGCATGAGTGATAGTTAGCTAAATCATCCATGATTTGGTACATGTTGTGGATTCTATACCCTAGAACACTTGTATTTAGTTGAGTTACTTCAAGTTGTTAATTTGCATTGCATTACTTTAACATTTAGTTGATTAAACTAGTTGAAATTCTTGATAAAGTTTGGATAATAGAGTGAGCTAGAAGTCTTGGTAGTTGAAGGTGATTCCCCGTGGGATTGATCCTAATTTCCTTATACTACAATTCACGACCCGTCCACTTGCGGTTAATGAGAGATTTAGGTTAAAATTTAGAGTGTAAGTATAGACCTCGTCAACTCCATTAAATTTTAAATCCTAAAAATACTCCAAAATATATCCACAAATATACCATAAAAATACTTAACTATTTATAGTAAATATTTTTCACATACATCGTTATAGTAAACTTAGTTAGGAGAATATAGACTTAGTTATGGGAAACAAATTGAGTAGAATTATGAAATGCAAGTGGTCAAGGATAGATTGCTCTCACATATTATGTCGAAAATCTTAAGAAGCAAGCCTTACTTAGAAACTTGGGAAAACAAAACCATTGGTTCCTCATATTTAAATATTAGTCCCTAAAATTTAAAATGAGCTATTTTAATATCTCATAAATAAAAACATTCCTGTCCTTCACCATTCAAGTTTTATTTTGACCAAAATAAGTCATGAGTAAATCACATACTCAATATTGAAAGTTAGTTGTCCGGCAACTATTGTAAATTTTCAATCACTTTCCAACGTGCAAATCACAAGTATTTGTCAACTATCCTTAAACAATAAATAAATAATGGACTAATATCCTAACTTCTCTATTTTTCCCAAATTTCGTCTCCAGCCTTAACCTTTAACTTTGTAGCCTCAACAATTAATTAGTGTTGCAGAAAAAAAAACTCCAATAATAATTGAAGCCATCCATTAAGTTTATGAATAAGAAAACAAGGGGAAAAAAAGAGATTATCAACAAATCATAAAATTAAAGAACCTTGAACAATTACTATCAGCATTAGATGAACATATCAGCTTAGCAAGTAAAGTTTTTGCAAAAAGGTTTAAATTATAGACTAGATAATAGAACAATTACTAGATTCTGTGCTAAAAGTCATTATTTTTGTAGATGATGTTGTAGTGCTCACTCTAGAGGAATTCAAACTCCATTGGTTTGTGCTCAAGAATGCATGTATTTTTTTTCTTCTAAAGTAAAAAAGAATGGCTACTATAACGCCATCAATTCTCTTAAAATTAGAGTTAGGGATAGAGATAAATTGGAGGAAATTGCATGTTAATTCTTAATTTTTTGTGTTTAAAAATAGTTGACAAATATACGTGATTTGCATGAGAGAAATTAAGCCAAATTTTATGTAAATTGCCATATCTTATGATTAAGTTGATTTTTCCTTCTATTTTTTGCATATTTAATGTATTGGGTTTGGTTTGGACCACAAGACTCACACTATATTGTTGTTTTAACTGAATAAATTAAATTTTCAACCCTTTCAAACCAATAAAATTTGGCATTGAATATTTGCATGAAAATAAATATTTTAGCAAATATTGAGTGTGCATGGAATGGCCTATTACTCATATGCACATTTTTGTTTCTAAAATCTTCAATAACTTCAAAATCACACTCAAATACACTAAAAGAAAACACTAAAAGTAAAATAAATCCTCCCCCTCTTTAATTTTCTACACACCGCTCACCACTTTTTATCACCGTCTACCATTGGTGGCAGTTTCCACTGCCATCAGGTACCATCATTTCTTTTTTCGTGTCTTTGTCTCTCTCCCCTCCTTCTTTTTCACATTTCTCTCTTTTCTCTCTTCCTTTCCTCTCTTCTTCCTCGTCCTCCCACTTTTTTTTTCTTCTTATCCCTTTTCAACTTCCCACTCATCCCCTTTCGATTAGATCTATTCACGATGCAATCAGATCTATTCACGTTCGTCGCAACCAGATCATGCTTGACAAACCAGCTTAGATCAAATCGGGTAATGCCAATCTAAGTCAAGAAAAAGAGTAGGTGGGATGCCAAGGCAAGATGGGAAGAAAATGCGATGAGAGAGAGAGAGAGAGAGAGAGAGAGAGAGAGGAGGATGCTGGTGCTGGAAGCAGAGAAAGGGAGGTGCAGTGGTAGGTAATGGGTGAAGGGTGGTGATTAAGTTTTTTAAAAATTTTAAAAATAACCCCATTAAAATTTGAAATGCTAAAATACCTCAAAATACATTCTCAAAAATCTTTCCAAAAACACCTAATAATCTACTGTAAAAATTTTTCACATATATCATTACAGTAAACTTAGTTATAAGAATGTAGATAGCTTATCTAGATACGTGCGCAAGTTGTGTAAATTGGTGAGAATATAAACTTAGTTATGAGAAACAAATTGGAATCAAATCAGGAAGCTTCTTTGATGATGACGTTGATGAAGAAGATGATGATGATGATCTTTTGTTCTTTTTTGAACCTCCTCCAACCGGGATGTTTCTCAAAGATCTACCTTGAGTCCAGTATCTTCTGTAGGTCTTGCAAAAGTACCTTGGCTGTGAAAGACTATAGTTGTTGTAGTAACAAAACTTGGCGTTGGTTGAATTGCATCTTGGACAGTTCAAAGTTTGCTCTTTTTGAGTTCTAACTTTTCTCTCTAGAGAACCCGGCTTTAAGCATGATGTAGTACTACCATTAGGTACTACTATCTCTTCCACTCGTTTCACCACTATCTCCTGAAAAAAAAAACCAAAAAGAAAGTGAAGAAAAAGACAAAGAATTCAACCACATATAATATTTCCAACTACAAGGATTAGATGAACATATCAACATAGCAAGTAAAGTTTTTTTCGATTAAGAAAAAAGATTAGATGAACATATCAGTATAGCAAGTAAATTTTTGACAAAAGGTTAAAATTATAGACTAGATAATAGAATAATTACTAGATTCTATGCTGAAAGTTATTATTTTTGTAGATGAATGTTATAGTGCTCACTCCAGAGGAATTCAAGCACCATTTGTTTGGATAACTTGCCACTCGTTCTTGGCATGCAACTGACTAAATTCTTGGTTTTTACTTAAGAAAGCATGTATTTTTTTTTTCATCTGGAATAAAAACAATGGCTACTATAACCCCAGCAATCCTCTTAAAATTAGAGTTAGGGATAGAGATAAATTGGAGGAAATAGAGGAATTTGCATGTTAAATCTTTACTTTTTGCGTTTAAGAACAGTTGACATGTGTACGCAATTTGCACGAGAGAAATTAGACCAAATTTTATGTGAATTGTCATATATGATGATTGAGTTGATTTTTCCATCTATTTTTTGCACATTTAATGCATTGGGTTTGGTTTGGACCACAAGACTCACACTATGTTACATTTTAACAGAATACATTTAACTTTTAACCCTTTCAGACCAATAAAATTTGGCATTGAATATTTGCTGAAAATGAATACTTTAGCAAATATTGGGTATGTACAGAATGACCTATTTCTCGAATGCGCATTTTTGTTTCTAGAATTTTCGATAACTTCAAAATCACACTTAAATACATTAAAAGAATAAAATTAAAAGTAAAATAAATCCTCCCCCTCTTTAATTTCTACACACCGCCCGCCACTTTCTATCACGTCTACCATTGGTGGCAGTTTTCACTGCCGTCAGTTACCATCGTTTCTTGTCTTTTTCTGCCTCTCTCTCCTCTCCCTCTTTATCCCCTTTCTCTCCTCTCTCTCTTCCTTTCCTCTCTCCTTCCTCGTCCTCCCACTTCTTTTTTCTTCCCATCCCTTTTCGACTTCCCACTCCTCCTCTTTCGATCAAATATGTTCATGATGCAATCAAATCTATTCACGCCGGTTGCAACTAGACCGTGCTTGACAAGCCGGCTTCGATCAAATCGGGTATGCCGATCTGAGTCAAGATAAGAAGTAGGTGGCATGCCAAGGTAAGATGGGAAGAATAGCATTTCAAACTCTATTTGTTTCAATAACTTGCCACCCGATCTTGGCATGCAACTGACTAAATTCTTTATTTTTACTTAAGAAAGCATATGTTTTTTTCTTCTAAAGTAAAAACAATGGCTACTATAACCCCAGCAATCCTTTTAAAACTAGAGTTAGGGATAGAGATAAAGTGGAGTAATTTGGAGGAATTTGTAGTTATTTCTTTACCTTTTGTGTTTAAGAATAGTTGACAAATATGCGCGATTTCCACGAGAGAAATTAGTCCAAATTTTATGTGAATTGCCATATCTGATGATTGAGTTGATTTCTCCTTCTATTTTTTGCAAATTTAATGCATTGGGTTTGGTTTGGACCACAAGACTCACACTATGTTGCTTTTTTAACAGAATAAGTGAAATTTTCAACACTTTTAGACCAATAAAATTTGGCATTGAATATTTGCATGAAATGAATACTTTAGAAAATATTGGGTATGTACGGAATGGCCAATTTCTCAATTGCGCAATGTTGTTTCTAGAATCTTCAATAACTTCAAAATCACACTCAAATATACTAAAAGAATGTAACTAAGAGTAAAATAAATCCTCCCCATTTTTAATTTTCTACACACTGCCCACCACTTTCTATCACAGTCTATCATTGACGGCAGTGCAACTACTGTCATTTCTTTTTCTTTTTCTGTCTCTCTCTCTCTCTCCCCTCTCCCTCTTTTTCACATTTCTCTCTTTTCCCTCTTCCTTTCTTTTCTCCTTCCTTGTCCACCACTTTTTATTTCTTTCCATCCCTTTTTGACTTCCAACTCCTTCCCTTTCGATCACATCTATTAGTGATGCAACCAAATCTATTCACACCGGTCGAAACTAGATCGTGCTTGACAAGTTGGATTCGATCAAATTGGGTAATACCAATCTGAATCAAGAAAA
Source organism: Coffea eugenioides (assembly GCF_003713205.1). Taxonomy (NCBI): domain Eukaryota; kingdom Viridiplantae; phylum Streptophyta; class Magnoliopsida; order Gentianales; family Rubiaceae; genus Coffea; species Coffea eugenioides. Next base: position 5,037,672 of record NC_040042.1, read on the forward strand.
GAAGCGGGATAGATGCCGAGGCAGGATGAGAAGAAAGCGTGAAGAGATACAGAGGAGGAGGAGGACACTAGTGATAGAAGCAGTGAAGAGAAGGTGCAGTGGTAGGTAATGGGTGAAGGGTGGTGTTGAAGTTTTTAAAAAATTTTAACAATAGCCCCATTAAAATTTGAAATGCTAACAATACCACAAAATACATTCTTAAAAATTTTTCCAAAAACACCAAACAATCTACCGTGAAAATTTTTCACATATATCGCTACAAAAAACTTAGATGAGCATATCATCATAGCAAGTAAAGTTTTTTTCAATTAAGAAGAAATATTCGATGAACATATCAGCATAGCAAGTAAAGTTTATGCCAAAAGGTTAAAATTATAAACGGGATAATAGAATAATTACTAGATTCTGTGCTGAAATTCATTATTTTTGTAGATGAATATTGTAGTGCTCACTCCAAAGGAATTCCAACTCCATTTGTTTGGATAACTTGCCACCCGTTCTTGACATGCAACTGACTAAATTTTTGGTTTTTGCTTAAGAAAGCATGTATTTTTTTTCTTTTGAAGTAAAAACAGTAGCTACAATAACCTTAGCAATCCTCTTAAAATTAGAGTTAAGGAAAGAGATAAATTGGAGAAAACTAGAGGAATTTGCATGTTAATTATTTACTTTTTGTGTATAAAAATAGTTGACAAATATATGCAATTTGCACGAGAGAAATTAGTCTAAATTTTATGTGAATTGCCATATCTAATGATTGAGTTGATTTTTCCATCTATTTTTTACAAATTTAATGCATTGAGTTTGGTTTGGACCACAAGACACACACTATGTTGCTATTTTAATGGAATAAATTAAATTTTCAACCCTTTCATACCAATAAAATTTGGCAATGAATATTGGCATAAAATGAATACAGTCTCAAATATTGGGTATGTACGGAATGACCTATTTCTCAAATGCCTATTTTTGTTTCTAGATTTTCAATAACTTCAAAATCACATGCAAATACACTAATAGAATAAAGCTAAAAGTAAAATAAATCCTCCCCCTCTTTAATTTTCTATACATCGACCATGACTTTCTATCACCATCTACCATTGGCGGCAATTTTCACTACCGTCAGCTACCATCGTTGCTTTTTCTTTTTTAGCCTCTCTCTTCCTTCCCTCTTTTCGTCTTTCTTTCTTCTCCCTATTCCTTTCCTCTCTCCTTCCTTGTCCTCCCAATTCTTTTTTCTTCCCATCCTTTTTCGAATTCCAACTCTTCCCCTTTCGATCACATCTATTAGTGATGCAATCAAATCTGTTCATGTCGATCGCAACCAGATCGTGCTTGACAAGTCAGCTTCAATCAAATCGGGTAATACTGATCTAAGTCAAGCAAAGGAGTGTGTCAGATGCCGAGATAGTATTGAAAGAAAGCACAAAGATAGAGAGAGGAGGAGGAAGACGCTAGTAACTAAAGTAGCGGAGGGAAAGTGCAGTGGTAGGTAATGGGTGTAGGGTGGTGTCGAAGTTTTTTAAAAATTTTAAAAATACCCCTATTAAAATTTGAAATGCTAAAAAAAAAACACAAAATACATTCTCAAAATTTTTTCCACAAACAGTTAACAGTCTACCGTAAAAATTTTTCACATATATCGCTACAGAAAACTTAGTTATAAGAATGTAGATAGTTTATCTGGATACGTGCGTTGGTTGTGTAAATTGGTGAGAATATAAACTTATTTATGAGAAACAAATTGGGATCAGATCAGGAAGCTTCTTTGATGATAACACTTTTGAAGATGATGATGATGATGATGATCCTTTGTACTTTCTTGAAGCTTCTCCAATCAAGGTGTTTTTTAAAGATCCATTTTCAGTCCAGTATCTTCTGCATGTCTTGCAAAAGTGTCTTTGCTATGAAAGGTTGTAGTTGTTGTCGCGCCCCACTTGTTGACGGTGTGAATGATGTGTGGTGTGTGATGTGTGTGTGGTGTGAGATGTGAGTGGTGTAATGGAAAGTGAACGTGTAAATGAAAAGTAAAAGACCATGGGACTTGATAATGCGACGGTTTGGCCATATAAAGTTCAAAAAGGGTTTTTGTATCAAAAATGGAGTCGCCACTTGGTATAGGGTTAGGGTGTACCAAGTCACCCAAAAAATGGTTTTTTTGTTTTTGAATGAAAAAAAGTAAATAAACCCTTTTAAAGAACTTTTGGGTCTACGTAACCAAAAAGAGGGATCGGGGGTCACATTTGACGAAGGGGAAGGCAAGGATAAAAATCCAAGGCACCCCTTCGACCTAGCCAAGGCTAGTTGCGTGACTTAAACCAATTTTTCCTAATTTTTCTACCCAAGGTATGTATCGCGTGTTGGATATGTCTATATGAATGCAAAAGCCTAGACCTAGGGGGACATGGGGGAAATTTCTCTTCAAAGGTTGAGTGGTGCCAATCACATTAATTGTGAAGCCCAATAATGATCCTTTGGAGAGGTCACATGTAATCCTAAATGACGTAAAAATGAGTGGAATGCATGCTATGTGAAAATGTGAGTTTGTGAAGTGGGAAGATTGATAAAAATACGATATAAGTGGAGGTGTGCAAATGTCTTTGATATACTCCAAGTGCAAGTGGGCAAAAATGCATGTATGCAATTTAAAGAAAAGTGCGAAAGTGTCGGTGTGCAAATGAAGATGAAAGTACTCGTGTGCGAGTGAAGATAAAAGAGTGTTCGTGTGCAAGTGAAAAAAGTGTTCGTGTGCAAGTGAAAGTGATAAAAAGGTGCATGTGTGCAAATGAGACAAAAGTGAAAGTGTGATGATAGAGTGGATTGAGAATGCATGAGCCTAGGGAATTCATGCATATTGGGTACGGGGAGACCTAAGTCGTGACTCAATTTACCCTTTTATAGAGAGGATACAAGCGTGCTAAGGCTTAGAAAAAGCCACACTCGTCTATATCCCATATTTAAGGGGACACTCAAGCAAAATGAACCCTATAGCTAGTATGGGATGCAAAACCTAAAATGAGGGGAAAGGGGTTCGAGGATCATGCCAAATGATAAATCTAAAGAAAATGCGTGATATGTGGTGAACAAGCAAATGATGTGCTAACGAGGGGAAATCCCTAAGGGTCTAGCGTTGGACTAGCCCATTCTATGAATTCCGACTAGCGTTGGACTAGCGGAAACGTACATTCATCCATCACATTCATTCAGGCTATGGAAAGCGAGTAGACATGCCATACACTCATAAACATATAGCACATAACACTTAGCATGCTCAACTAGATGCAAGAGCCTAATAAAGCAATTAAACATGTAGCAACAAAAAGCAAGCAACCAAGGGGAAGGGGAAGTGGACCAGATGCTCTCCGAGCCCTATCTATTACAAGCCAAGAGGTGTACACATACCCCATAATAAAACTTAAATAAAAGTAAAAAGTAAGTAAATGCCAAGCCCTATCTATTACAAGCCAAGAGGTGTACACATACCCCATAATGAATAACTTAAATAAACGGCAAAAGCAAATGAAATAAATGAAAGTAATTAAAGAAAGGCAAGGAAAGCAACGTAGACATGCAATTCACACTTAGCACGTTGGATCACATAGGAGAAACGAAAATCAAAGAGATAGAGGTTACCTCCCTTGCAATTGGGCCCCAATGAAGTGAAATCACTTATTTATCCTCCAAAATAAAAGAAATGGTCAAGGTACCAATTTATTTGGCAAAATTAAAGGAAATAGGCAATCACAAGCTCACTTGATCGTAAAATCCCTAAAGTCATGACTTAAACGCAATTGAAACAAAGCATGGTAGTTAATTGAAGCAAACAAGCAATGAGGTTGCACAAATTAAAATTATCAAGGACCAATTTGATGAAATTCTTTAATTGATTGGGTCCTAGTGGAACAAAAAGAGATCTGGGGCCAAAGTGTAAAATCTGGAAATTATTTCATGCATGCATACGTAGGACACAAAATTTTCTGCAAACTAAGCTTTCAAGCCTCTGCAACCGCAAGCCTTTGCAATCTTATTCTAAATTCATGATATAAATTTCTTTTCGCATGAAACCCCAATCGAACATCAAATATTCATTCAAGCAACTAAACACAGAATTTTAACGTTCGAATGAATAACAAGATTCAGTTCATAGGGATGCAATCTCCTTAGCAGCTTATTGAGAATCAGCATGAAAACAGCAGGTGAGCTAAATGGAAATGGAACAATATGCTCTTCATGCACTTGGAGGAAATGGAAGCTAATATGATGACACAAATGATAAACTTCACTGCTAACAAATGCAAGTGAGTGTGGGCTTGTGAATTGCTGTATAACAGCTTTAGGAAATGCGGGCTTCATGAGATGCAAACCGTAGTGCAGCCTCTTGAGAAGAATGGTTCCAGCTATTCATGGAACTCACGGTTTCATGCAACAAGAGAGGAGGTCTTGAGATACTAGACAGACTTATGACATCTCAAACACAATGCAAACAAGGAGAACAATATGAACGAAACAAAACTTCAGCAATTCAAATGATGGAGAAAGGATCTGTCCATGCCGCTGCAACAAGCCGAGAGCTTCAAGCTTAGCTTGTTGCAGCAGATTCTTATGCGCAAACCCAAGCGCAATGTAAACATGAAAACAGGCAACAAGAATATCAAAGATTCCTCCTATTTTCCAACAGAAAATTTTCCAGTTCTGCAATTTTTAAGCACCAGAAATTCGGACAACAGAGAAAAGACACAGTTCTGCAATTTTCCAGCTACGGTTCTCTATATTTTTTATCGAATGGGTCTTTCATCGAAGCACAGTCAACATCACAACCCAAACTTCACACCGTAATCTTAAGCAAGAAAGGACAAAGCTCCACATCCAAACAGACAAACAACAAGGGGAAGAGAATCGGCCAACATGGGGGAAACGCAGAACCACCGAACGGCAAAAGAAAGCAAATAATAACTAAAGAAAGCAGCTTTCCACCATAAAGGATGAGGGTTTTACCTTAGACACATAGCAAGGTGTGGGATGATGATTAAAGATAAGGCACAAGTGGTTTCTGCCGGCTCTTTGAAGGTGCGCCTGTGGGCTTTGGGGCTGCGGCGATGGCAGTGGTGGTGGTCGACATGAGCGGCGTTGGTTCCTGGACGGGCCGTTGGTCACTTGTTGATCTGGAGAAGAAGGGCTATGGCTGTGGGTGGCTGCGATGGAGCTTGGAGGAGCACGACAGCAACTGGCGCGCGATGGTGTTGATGGCAGACAACGGCAGCGGCTGAGGCAGGCTGGTGGTCGTTTGGCCAGACTTTCCTTGCATCGTTTTCTTCGCAGCCTTGTACCGTGGCTCTCTCACGCTTAGGTTCTCTCAGAAACCCCAACTGCTACTGGATTCTCCTTCCCCTTCTAATCTCCCTCAGCCCAGACTCTAGCCGTCCCTTTCGTTTTTTTTTCATGGACGGCCGCCATCTTTCACTCCTCAGATTCTAGCCGTCAACCTCCTCTATTTTCACTTAGCTCGTTAACTCTCCCCTTTCTCCCAGAAACTCTCTCCACCTCCTCCCCTTGCGGCTGCTCTTACCTTTGCTATTTATATCCATCTATCAACCCTAAAACCCTCAAACATCTTTCCTATATTTGCAGCCAAGGGCTGCCCGAACATTTCTTTGCAAGCTGCGAGAAACGCAGCTTGCTGCCGCGTATCACTTCTTTTCTTTTTTTTTTAAACACTTAAAATTTAAGTAATAAAATTAAGCAATAAACAAAAGATAATTAAGTAAAACAAAAATATAAACAACAAGATGATTAAGTAAAAATATCAAACAAAAACAAACGAACGAAGTTGCAATTTTTCTTTTTCCCATTCTTCATTTTTATTTTTCCTTTTTTCCTTTCAATAATGAAATTAAATCCTAAACAACTAAAACATATTTTTTTTGAACACTTTTCTTTTTCCTTTGAGAAATTCTAGCTAAAATGGATAAAATAACTAAAACTAAAAGTAAATAAAACTAAAAATAGAACAAATAACAACGAATAGTAAATAAATAAATAAATAATAAAACACCAAAATTTTGGTGTCTACAGTTTGCCCCTCTTTGTCTGAGTTTTGAAAAAACTTGAGACAAAGAAGTAGACACCAAATACTTACCTGTGTTATTCGGCTGCGAATTACTCAAACGATGGGGACTGACCCCTGACAGGAAATTTAAACGGGACTGACCCGAACAGAATTTAAATGGGATAGACCCACGGGATAGACCCGGACAGAAATGTAAATGGGATAGACCCACGGGATAGACCCGGACTGAAATGTAAATGGGATAGACCCACGGGGATAGACCCGGACTGAAATTTAAAATTGGGATAGACCCGAACAGAAATTTAAAATTGGATAGACCCACGGGATAGACCGGACAGAAATGTAAATGGGATAGACCCACGGGATAGACCCGGACAGAAATGTAAATGGGATAGACCCGTGCCCAACGAGAATGAAAACGGTCAGCGGGATAAAACCCAAGCCTGCCGAGATTGGCGGGATGAAACCCGGTCCCAATTTGATAAAAAGCGGTCAGCGGGATGTCAGCGGGATTATACCCGGTCCTGCCGAGATTGGCGGGATGAAACCCGGTCCCAATTTGATAAAAACGGTCAGCGGGATTATACCCGGTCCTGCCGAAGTAAGCGGTCAGCGGGATAAAACCCGGTCCTGCCGAGATTATTGAATAAAATACACACGTCAGTGAGATAAACTCGATGCTAACGGTGGTAGATTGAAAAGAAACGCACACGTTAGTGAGATAGACTCGATGCTAACGGTGGTAGGGCGAAAACGCACACGTTAGTGAGATAGACTCGATGCTAACGGTGGTGAAATAGAAACACAACGGTGGTGAAATAGAAACGCACACGTTAGTGAGATAGACTCAATGCTAACGGTGGTGAAATAGAAACGCACACGTTAGTGAGATAGACTCAATGCTAACGGTGATGAAAGAAACGCACGCGTTAGTGAGATAGACTCGATGCTAACGGTGATGAAAGAAACGCACGCGTTAGTGAGATAGACTCGATGCTAACGGTGGTAGAATGAGACGCACACGTTAGTGAGATAGACTCGATGCTAACGGTGGTGAAACGCACACGTTAGTGAGATAGACTCGATGCTAACGGTGGTTAATGAAACGCACGCGTTAGTGAGATAGACTCGATGCTAACGGTGGTTGAATGAGACGCACACGTTAGTGAGATAGACTCGATGCTAACGGTGGTTAATGAAACGCACACGCTAGTGAGATAGACTCGATGCTAACGGTGGTGAAATAGAAACGCACACGTTAGTGAGATAGACTCGATGCTAACGGTGGTTGAATGAAAACCAATCCCAACATGACTTTTGTGAAGTTGGCGGCACAAAATCCAGGCCCAACGTGATCTTGTGATAGTTGGCGGCACAAAATCCAGGCCCAACGTGATCTTTGATAGTTGGCGGCACAAAATCCAGGCCCAACGTGATCTTTGTAAGGTTGGCGGCACGAAGTCCAGGCCCAACGTGACATTGTGAATGGTCAGTGGGATAAGACCCAATCCTGCCATCCAATTGGTCAAGAAATTGAATTTGATTTGTCAAAATACAAGAAATTAAATTTGATTTTCCAAGAAACAAGAATTTGAACTTGATTTTTGATTAATTTTTTTTATTTTTCCCGATTTTTCGAGAGAATCTTTTTCCCAAAATAATTTGCCCCAGTGTAAGGCCCTTTTCCCTTCTTTCCTCTCTTTCTTCGGCATCGGCCTTCCACAACTCAGAAGCTTTTCGTCGACTTCAACTGTGAATACCTGCACAGGGGGCTTACATGCACTCAAATGGTCAAGAAAAAGGCAGCGTGATTGATTTGAAAGTCTTGCTTGAGTCTTTGATGAAATCCTCAAATGGGCTATAAAAAATTTGCCCCAGTGTGGGCTTATTTTGTGAAATCTTGCAAATAAAAATTTTGCCCCAGTATGGGCCCATTTGATTGCAAAAATTGGTTTGGATGACTTTCCATTTATTCGAACACTGTAAGAAACTGTGTTTCCTATAGTGTGAAGAAAATGGAATATCTTGCTTAAACCATATAGAAAATTTCATGATGAATTTCTCAAAATAATGCCAAATCACAAAAGATTTCTTTCTCACTTTTAGCATCGGTGCCCAGAGTAGCGGGTCACCATTTCTTGTTGGCTCAACTTTCAGGGCCAATCGAGTGGGGTGTTATTTCTGATTTGGAAATGGCTAAAGGAAATGGAAGGTCAAGATTTGTCTTATTCATGTGTACAGATGGTATGTAATCCCTTCAATACCATATTTTAGTGAAAGCAAAGAGTTTGTCACCCTCATGTCTTAAGAAAACTTAGTCAACGTATAAGCTTCATGGGCTTGCAAAATTTCGGGTAGAAATGATAGCTAAACATGTAAAAAACTGGTTATACCCTTATGATCACGAATGATTGATGGACTTCTTATGAGCATATCCTTACTTTGGACTGTCATGAAGGAATAAGTCAACGATGGACTTTATTAGCTTGTAATTTGGCTTGAAAACGATAGCTAAAGAATAAACTTCCAAGGACATTGCACTGAAGATCGTATCTTCCAAAAACTGCCCCTATTTTGAACTCAAAGATCTCAGAATTTGTTCGTATTCTTTTCATCATTCACCAGGGATTTCAGCGTCGAATTTTTCTGCATTTTCTTGCATTTACTTTTCTTGCTTTGCTTTTCGCCTCTTTTCCCTTTCCCTCAACTTGGCGGACTTTCGCATGATGAGTAGCGTCAACCCCATACCCAGGCAATTCAGAAATACAGCTAAAATTTTCCGGCATCAGAAATTTTCTTGACAAGGCCATTGCAAAGAACAGAAGTCAGGACTTTTGGCTTTTGTAATGGGGTCAGGTGGGGTGCTTAGAAAAGTTAAGGCTCGAAAGCGGATTTCAAAAGCGGTTTGAAAAATCTGAGATCACATTGTTGCGTCAACCCTATTTTAGGGTTAAACCAAAGCTTGCCCCAGTTTATGCTCAATTGAGGCTTTTCACTTTCATTTTCTTTCTTCTTTTGACTTTTCGGCTTTTTGCCATTCTTTGAAATTTGCCCCAGTTTATTTTTGAACTGAGGTTCTCTTTTCTTCTTTTGTTTTTGATTTTGTTGCTTTTCACTTTTTCACTTCTTGAAACTTTTCCTTTTCAACTCAAACTGCCCCAGTGTAGGGTTTGCGATTCTCAGGGGTTGCCAAACGAAATATTTTATTCTGAAGGCTCAAAAAGGATAACTAGGGATAGAACGTTTGATTGGAAAAGAAGATGGCCTGACTTGTATTCCGTTCCTTACAATAACTCTGAAAGGAAACTTTCATTAATAGGAAATTTCTGGCATGTATCTGAATTAACTGACTGAGGAAGACCCTTGTTCATCCATATTTGTGAAGCATAGGCGATCCACGCTGTGAGGACTCGCAAATTCCTTGTATTTTTCCTCAAAAATACCCTTTTATTTGAAAATTAGTATTTATCAAAGGCCACTACCAAAATATTTCACATTAAGTGTAGATAAACCTAGAAAATAGGGTTTTACGCTTCGGTTTCAAGTTTGGAGCGAAATTAGGGTTTTCGCGATTTTTAGCCGGATGAATTTTCGGTACAGAGTAAGAATTAATTTGGGGATTTAAAAGTGACTTTTAAGTGAAAAATAAGATGTGACTAGTGGCAATGGTATAAGGTTAGTGAATGGGAAGTGAAAAACCTAGTACGTGAGTTTTTAAGAAAAACGGCGCGATCCGGCGGGTCCCGCGCACTACCGATTGAACCACCACTTGACCACCACTTTCTTGCCATACAAGTTTATTACTAATGGAGCAAAATATCTCCTCTCTCATGATGACCTCTTGACCGAAATTTGTGGACTAAAATAGCAAGGAAGAAAGAGAAAATTTTGTGGTGGAAATCAAGCCAAGTGTTGCCTAAACTTGTGGTCCAAATTAATCCTAATCTTCTTGCTTTCTTATCTTACAAACTTAGCTCATCCTTCTTCATTTTTCTTCTCCTTGGCCGAAATAAGAGAGAGAGAGAGAGAGACAAAGAGAGTTCATCTCATTCTCCTTCATTTCTTCTCCAAATCTTGAAAAGTTTCTTCTATTCGCGCAAATCTACTCCGATTAAGTTGTTATCTAGCACAAAGGCTACCTACCGGTGTAATTTTCTTGAGGAACAAAGGCCTTGAACACTTGTTTCTAGTTTTCTTGAAAAGGTATACATGCTAGAACCTTGATTCTTCGATTAAATGCGTGATTAGTTGCTAAATATGTCACATATGGTTGAATTATTGATGTATGTAGTGAAATAGAGGCTTGGATCATGATTTTCCATTTTATTGGAATTTTTACAGTTTTCCTATGATTTTTCTAGTGCTTAAAATTTGGGGCTTTGATGTTTAAAGTTTAATATGGGAAGTTAAGATGGTGAAGCAAGCCAAAAATAAAGCAATTAGCATTTGATTTCAAGAATTTCCAGATTTCAGGAACTTGAAAATTCAGTTCTGCCCGTTTCTGTATCACCTAGTTAGAGGCCGAATTTGGCTTGGAATAAAACATGAAAGTTGTAGAGAATGGTATTTTATAGGTGCCTACAAAATTTCAGCTCAATCGGAGCAACGTAGGACGTGAAAAGTCCAAAATACCCCTACTGTTTTAAGTATTTCCCAGCAGTCCGTTTCTTCAGTTAAGTCCAGTTTATCACGATTTTTGACCAGGATCCATTCTGATTTAGCTCTGGGACAAAACATGAAAGTTGTAGTGTTCGGTATTAGCTGTAAAATGCCTCTAAGAACACCTGATTCGGACTTGTGTAGACTGAGTTATGTCCATTACAGTGTAACGCGATTAAACAGCCGACGAATTGGTTTCTGGTTTAGTAATTCGAGAATTTGACCAAGTTACATTAGAAACTGGACTAAGTGACCTTCAAGAACATTGTAGCCCTGAGTCTTAGCTTCGAAACGGCATAGGTTTCGTCTTAATCCGATAAGCGTAGCCTCGGATAAGTTATTTCCGCATTCATACGTCAAATCTGTCTTTTGCTAAATTGAATTTCTGCACTCGTTATTACTGTATTTCTTATTCTTATGATATTGTGAGCCTATGGAATGGCTCTTGACTTGAATTGCTTATGTGTGATGTTGGGTTGTGGTTGAAGAAAAATAATGAAGCCAAAATGGCTGGAAAATTAGGTAAACACAAAGGGCGTGCTGCCCAAATTTTCGCCCGAGGGCTAGGTTTCTATTTGAACTTGTATACTTTTGTTTGGCCAATGCCATGACCGAGTTTCCATTTTAAAACATGATTTTTCATCCTTGGGTTCAAACAACCCTCTTCTTACTTGAAAGTCATCTTTACACGTTTTACTCCTAATTAGTCGGGTTTCTTTGTTTCCCTTAAATGTTTTGCTCGATAAACTGTAATATGTTCTCTTGTTCAACCTTAGGTTTCATTGGTGATTAAGGGTAATATCCGAAAGGATATTTTGCGCGATATTTTGCATTTCTAGGTGAGTGTTCCTTATTTGATTCTATGGCTTGTTGTTATCATTTGCTAATGTGTTAAGTGCTTTTAATGATTTCCAAAATGAGCTTCCTAGGCGAGTGTGTACTTTATCGCACTCGACCTAAATAACTGTGCAATTTTCAAGGATTTAATGATTGAAATGTTACTTGCGCATGAATGTAAGCCTTTTAGGCTGAACTGGCCATTGCCCCTTGTTACCGGTCGTCTCGAGCCAGAAGCGGACTCGGTCGGGCGATTAGGGACTTGGGTGAACGTTTGGTATACTCGAGTATTACCCTGTAGGTTGGTGGAGACTGGCCGACGGCCAGGACGGGGGTGAATGAATGAATGAATGAACGAACGATCGAACGAGGGTTATTGATAAACGAAAAATGCAGTTTCAAATGATTGGAGGAATAAGGGGAAATGTCAAGAGAACGAATGAACGAAATAACGAATTGCTCCTTGTGAGCCGTATCCTTTTTAATGAATGTGTTACTATCGCTTTCCATTGAAAATGTTTCTTGAATTATTGATACTCCATGTTTAATGTATTGGATTGATTATCTGATTATGTGTTCGGAACCTCACTGGGCTTTTAGCTCATCCCTTTAGTTTTGTTTTCCTTACAGGGGAAGGCGAGCGAGGACGTGAGCTTGAGATAGACTAGCCAATCTAGTTTTGTTTCTTTTGTTTCTTTTGTAGTGGTTCTTGCCTAGTGCTTGGCACGGGCTGGACGTATGAAGGATTGAGAACCCTTGTATATTTGATGCTTATATTCTCTTTTGGGTTGGCAATGTATATAAGTCCCGCTTTAAGTTTGGATCAATGCCCTATTTATTCTTGTGATTTATTTCAATTTTTAATTATGGACTATAGCGAACGACTGAGTCCCGACGAGAGTTGGGCAGGCGGCCCGCCGAACCCTCTGGTGCGCCTTAGGGAGAGGTGGGGTCGTCACAAGTGGTATCAGAGCTTAGGCTTCAGATCTCTGTAGTGTATCCTAGGTTAAAGATTAGGATACCGGACTGTGGGATTTGATTGGACTTGAAAGTTAAGCGATTGAGGGATAAAACTTATAGCTGCTTCGCGTGGTTTCTACGTGGAGTGACCCTGGACTAAGTGGTGAAAAAGTATGAGGGACTAAGTGAAACTATGAATTGCGAATGTTATAGGCCTTAAATCTTTCTCATGGTATCTGAAGACCATAGATAGGTATGTCAGGTAGGAATTCCGATTGTAGATAGTTTACTCTTGAGACTGCAGCTCGAGATGTGAATTATCTTATTTCGGATTCTCGTGCCTGAGTACTCTATAGTTGAGGTGCTGCTAAATACTTGAGACTTGTATTTTGGGAACATGAACAGGCTTTGTCTGACTAGAATGAGCACAAGAGGTCAGGGACATCTAGTTTGGATAGTAAGTGACGTGAGAGACCAGACGGGCTGATACTGGGGCGACTTCACCTTTTCCTTTTGATTTACCTGTATATTGTTACTACATGACGTTAGTATACCTGTATGCATATGGTTATCTGTCCAACTTGATATGTATTTGTGTATTTGCTTATCCGTCTTCTTGGTATGGCGTGTTATGTGGGTATATGTTTATTTGAATATTTGGTGCCCTCAATAGTTACTTTAGTAACCTTATCGTGTTTATTTACTAAATTACCTTTTTGGGGGAAAAGAAAAGAGAGGGAAAACATATATATGGACGGGAGACGTAGCCGTGGACGTGGACGTGGCCGTGGGAATGAACGAGCTCAAGAGCCAAGAGAGGAAAGAGAAACAACAGCTGCACAAGAGCAAGGAATGAGGGTTGAAGCCGAAGACCAAATGGCAACGGTAATGCAACAAATGACAGATATCTTGGCAAGACTGGTGGATCAACAAGGCCAAATGGCCGTGAATCAACCCCGGAACCCTGAAATCGGAGAAGATAAGGCTCTTGAGAGGTTTCAGAAATTTACTCCTCCGAAATTCCTTGGAGGATCTGATCCGGATATAGCCGAACAATGGTTAGAGGCCATGATTAATATTTTCACCGTCTTGAACTACACCGAGCAAAGACAAGTAAACTTTGCGGTGTTCCAATTTGAAGGATCGGCCCGAGCGTGGTGGAACGTTATTAAAGCAAAATGGGAAAGAGAACAGACCGTATGGACATGGACGAATTTCATAAGGGAATTTAACGAGAAATACCTCCCTCCTTTAGTTCAAGAGAGGAGAGAGGAAGAGTTTATTGGACTACGCCAGGGAACGTTAAGTGTGGCCGAATATGAAACGAAATTTACGAAACTATCCAAGTTTGCTTCTGAATTGGTGGCCACAGAACGGCGAAGAGTAAGACGATTTATACAAGGATTAAATTTGGAACTCCAAGAAGCACTAGCGGCAGTACAAGTGAATACGTTTACGGAGGCCCTTGAGAAAGCTCAAAGAATCGAGACTGCAAAGGCACAGATAAAAGCTTCCCAGACCCAGAAAAGGAGTGCATCGAGTAGTGTAGTGGAGGAATTAAGTGAAGCGAGAGTCCCTTCCAAAGTGCAAAAAGTGAACTTTTTGTCCCACCCACCATGGACATTAGGGGCGATAGGTGAAGGATCTACAAAAGAAAGCCAAATCAGATCTGGGAAAAGTTTTCAAGAAAGCCAAAAGATGGCTTCTCACGTGGTCTGTGGGTACTGTGGAAAGGCAAATCATGTCGAAAGCGATTGTTGGAGAAAGGGACGGAAATGTTTAATCTGCGGAAGTGGCGATCATCAAGTTAGCAACTGTCCGAGGAGACAGTCACGTGAAAGCAATACTCTGCAACTGGATGGAGCTAAATCACAAGTGAATGAAGGAGGGAAACGAACTAGCGGACCGGCAAAGGTTTATGCTTTAGACAACCGACAAGTTCCGGACTTGTCTGAGGCAACTGAAGGTATGAATTTCGAGGTCGAAATTCTTTTAAGGGGGAGAGAATGTGAGGACTCGCAAATTCCTTGTATTTTTCCTCAAAAATACCCTTTTATTTGAAAATTAGTATTTATCAAAGGCCACTACCAAAATATTTCACATTAAGTGTAGATAAACCTAGAAAATAGGGTTTTACGCTTCGGTTTCAAGTTTGGAGCGAAATTAGGGTTTTCGCGATTTTTAGCCGGATGAATTTTCGGTACAGAGTAAGAATTAATTTGGGGATTTAAAAGTGACTTTTAAGTGAAAAATAAGATGTGACTAGTGGCAATGGTATAAGGTTAGTGAATGGGAAGTGAAAAACCTAGTACGTGAGTTTTTAAGAAAAACGGCGCGATCCGGCGGGTCCCGCGCACTACCGATTGAACCACCACTTGACCACCCACTTTCTTGCCATACAAGTTTATTACTAATGGAGCAAAATATCTCCTCTCTCATGATGACCTCTTGACCGAAATTTGTGGACTAAAATAGCAAGGAAGAAAGAGAAAATTTTGTGGTGGAAATCAAGCCAAGTGTTGCCTAAACTTGTGGTCCAAATTAATCCTAATCTTCTTGCTTTCTTATCTTACAAACTTAGCTCATCCTTCTTCATTTTTCTTCTCCTTGGCCGAAATAAGAGAGAGAGAGAGAGAGACAAAGAGAGTTCATCTCATTCTCCTTCATTTCTTCTCCAAATCTTGAAAAGTTTCTTCTATTCGCGCAAATCTACTCCGATTAAGTTGTTATCTAGCACAAAGGCTACCTACCGGTGTAATTTTCTTGAGGAACAAAGGCCTTGAACACTTGTTTCTAGTTTTCTTGAAAAGGTATACATGCTAGAACCTTGATTCTTCGATTAAATGCGTGATTAGTTGCTAAATATGTCACATATGGTTGAATTATTGATGTATGTAGTGAAATAGAGGCTTGGATCATGATTTTCCATTTTATTGGAATTTTTACAGTTTTCCTATGATTTTTCTAGTGCTTAAAATTTGGGGCTTTGATGTTTAAAGTTTAATATGGGAAGTTAAGATGGTGAAGCAAGCCAAAAATAAAGCAATTAGCATTTGATTTCAAGAATTTCCAGATTTCAGGAACTTGAAAATTCAGTTCTGCCCGTTTCTGTATCACCTAGTTAGAGGCCGAATTTGGCTTGGAATAAAACATGAAAGTTGTAGAGAATGGTATTTTATAGGTGCCTACAAAATTTCAGCTCAATCGGAGCAACGTAGGACGTGAAAAGTCCAAAATACCCCTACTGTTTTAAGTATTTCCCAGCAGTCCGTTTCTTCAGTTAAGTCCAGTTTATCACGATTTTTGACCAGGATCCATTCTGATTTAGCTCTGGGACAAAACATGAAAGTTGTAGTGTTCGGTATTAGCTGTAAAATGCCTCTAAGAACACCTGATTCGGACTTGTGTAGACTGAGTTATGTCCATTACAGTGTAACGCGATTAAACAGCCGACGAATTGGTTTCTGGTTTAGTAATTCGAGAATTTGACCAAGTTACATTAGAAACTGGACTAAGTGACCTTCAAGAACATTGTAGCCCTGAGTCTTAGCTTCGAAACGGCATAGGTTTCGTCTTAATCCGATAAGCGTAGCCTCGGATAAGTTATTTCCGCATTCATACGTCAAATCTGTCTTTTGCTAAATTGAATTTCTGCACTCGTTATTACTGTATTTCTTATTCTTATGATATTGTGAGCCTATGGAATGGCTCTTGACTTGAATTGCTTATGTGTGATGTTGGGTTGTGGTTGAAGAAAAATAATGAAGCCAAAATGGCTGGAAAATTAGGTAAACACAAAGGGCGTGCTGCCCAAATTTTCGCCCGAGGGCTAGGTTTCTATTTGAACTTGTATACTTTTGTTTGGCCAATGCCATGACCGAGTTTCCATTTTAAAACATGATTTTTCATCCTTGGGTTCAAACAACCCTCTTCTTACTTGAAAGTCATCTTTACACGTTTTACTCCTAATTAGTCGGGTTTCTTTGTTTCCCTTAAATGTTTTGCTCGATAAACTGTAATATGTTCTCTTGTTCAACCTTAGGTTTCATTGGTGATTAAGGGTAATATCCGAAAGGATATTTTGCGCGATATTTTGCATTTCTAGGTGAGTGTTCCTTATTTGATTCTATGGCTTGTTGTTATCATTTGCTAATGTGTTAAGTGCTTTTAATGATTTCCAAAATGAGCTTCCTAGGCGAGTGTGTACTTTATCGCACTCGACCTAAATAACTGTGCAATTTTCAAGGATTTAATGATTGAAATGTTACTTGCGCATGAATGTAAGCCTTTTAGGCTGAACTGGCCATTGCCCCTTGTTACCGGTCGTCTCGAGCCAGAAGCGGACTCGGTCGGGCGATTAGGGACTTGGGTGAACGTTTGGTATACTCGAGTATTACCCTGTAGGTTGGTGGAGACTGGCCGACGGCCAGGACGGGGGTGAATGAATGAATGAATGAACGAACGATCGAACGAGGGTTATTGATAAACGAAAAATGCAGTTTCAAATGATTGGAGGAATAAGGGGAAATGTCAAGAGAACGAATGAACGAAATAACGAATTGCTCCTTGTGAGCCGTATCCTTTTTAATGAATGTGTTACTATCGCTTTCCATTGAAAATGTTTCTTGAATTATTGATACTCCATGTTTAATGTATTGGATTGATTATCTGATTATGTGTTCGGAACCTCACTGGGCTTTTAGCTCATCCCTTTAGTTTTGTTTTCCTTACAGGGGAAGGCGAGCGAGGACGTGAGCTTGAGATAGACTAGCCAATCTAGTTTTGTTTCTTTTGTAGTGGTTCTTGCCTAGTGCTTGGCACGGGCTGGACGTATGAAGGATTGAGAACCCTTGTATATTTGATGCTTATATTCTCTTTTGGGTTGGCAATGTATATAAGTTCCGCTTTAAGTTTGGATCAATGCCCTATTTATTCTTGTGATTTATTTCAATTTTTAATTATGGACTATAGCGAACGACTGAGTCCCGACGAGAGTTGGGCAGGCGGCCCGCCGAACCCTCTGGTGCGCCTTAGGGAGAGGTGGGGTCGTCACACACGCGGACAAAACTTTCCTTTTTTCAAAATTGGAATCCAAGTGGAATCAAATTTCCCCAATTGCAGTTCCCTCTTTTCTTTTAATTTTGCTTTTCTCCTTTTTGAAAAATTTCCCAATCTCCCTCCCCAATGTGGGGTGCGATCATATGTGCACTCAAAAGAACCACCAATTTTCGCTCAAATAGGGATGCAAGGGGTAATCAGTGTTTAGGTTGTAGAAACGACGGCCAAAGCATCATTCTTACACCTCATGACAACCAAAGTAACGAAATGCTCATTGAAAATCCATTCCCTTTTTTGATATTTGAAAATTTTTCAATGAAGGGTAGTGATCACTAAGGCACTTATTTGAAACGAAATTATTCTTTCAAAGGCTCAAATGGGGAAGCAAATGATAAAATGTGTATAGGTAGTGAAACGAATGCTCGAAGTTTCATTCCAAATTTTCAGAACAAGCAAGAATAATGCACAATTTTGCTTTCACTTAGATGTGATTGAACCAGATTAGACACCTTGAACATTTTCAAGCAAAAGTTGCCCCAATTTATCAGTCAATGTGACTGACTTTATTTCGGGATTAAATGAAGGAGAAAGGTATCTCATGGGCCTTCTGAATGACCTCTTTTAATTTTTTTTTGAGCACTCTTATTGTGTAACTCGGATCAGCAACCTAGTGTACACAAGGATTTTTGAAAGCGTACACTTTGTGAATTTTCAGGTTGGAGGTTGAAAAATCTTAATTTGGTCTTATTTGTCAAAATTCATCATGAAATCTCCAATGAGTAAGAATAAAGAATGAAATGTACATAAATATACACAAAACAATAATTGTCCAAAAATTTTATTGCTGAAAAAGTTTGAAACAAAATTTCTCATTCAATTATGGTACAAATGAGAAGAGAGAGACTTGTAAAGAGCTCCACATATACACTTCTTGTCTCTTTTCTTTTGGGAACAAAATGTATTAACAAATCAAATATACAAAATTTTCCTTTGGAAAACAATTACAACATCTCTCAGAGGCTTTAGCGTAGAGCTTCCAGATAAATCATTTATGTTTTCATTGTAGGATCTGCCCAAGAATCAAATACTTGCAAATTTTGACACTTTATTAGATCAGACGTGTCATCAGATGTAAAAAAAAATAATAATAATATTTTCTCTTTATTGGAGTACTTTTACGAATGCAGGGGAAGGGGGAAAACAAAAGAAAAATACCCAGAGTTAGTAATCAAGACTATAAAATCGGTATGCATGCCTTATGGGGGACCCTTTTTATGCCAAGGGTAGGCCTAACATGAAAATGCAATCCTCCAGAGCAGGCACTATACAATACCTTATGGATCCAATCAGCTTATGGAGTGAAAAATAATTTGAAAAAAAATTGGCCCAGTGGAATGAGAAGAGACGTTTGTCAAAATGAGGACCTCGTCCGAAGGGATTGATCACTTTTGATTGATACAAGAACTTGCAAAAACGCACGGGTTTGACCTTGACGAACTTCCTATCGAAGAGATTGGAATTCGTTTTGACAACTTTTCTCAGTGAAGCACGGGTCAAAACTCCAACTGATCAAATGGCTGGATGCAATGGATGCTTTTCTCAAAATCGACTAGGTTTTCCATTTTGAAATTCGACATTGAAATCCTTATTGGTCAAATGAAATTGACAATTTATTAAAAATCGACCGGATTACCCTAAAAAGGGAAACAGGTCAAATGAATGGAATGAAATTTAATTCGTCCAAAATTAATCAAATCACCCTAAAAAGGGTAAATTGATCAAATAGATTGAACGAAACTTGATTTATTCGAAATCGGCTCGATTGCCCCAAAAATGGGTAAATTGGCCAAATGAATGAAATTGAATTAGTGATTTATTCAAAAATCGGCCGAGTGACCCTAAAAAGGGTAAATCGGTCAAATGAATTGACGATTTATTCAAAATCGACCAGGTGACCCTAAAAAGGGTAAGTTGTCAAATGAATCGACCAAGTGACCCTAAAAAGGGTAAGTTGATCAAATGAATTGATGATTTATTGAATGAATTGGCAAAATGGATTGGTTGAATTGTCCGGCCAATGATTATTTCAAAATTATTGAGGTGCATTAGTCTATGACCTTCTAAAAATCAAATTTTGGCCTCAATTTATTTATCGTCTCAATAGGAGGAATCATTTGTGAATTTCTTCAAATTAATGTCCTTCACGCAAGGGATTTTTACCAATTTTGATAAAATGGCCAAAAAGTGATTATTAGATGCTCATATTCCAAAGATCACTCTATGAAAATGATCGGATCCTACCTTACCTTGTGCACTACCCCTTTGGATGGTACAAAATGTAAACGTGCAAGTCTCACTGGATTATGTATCCGAGACACAGGGCGGTTTATTTCTAGCACGGGATCGCCTAAATGGCATTCCCTTTTCTAGGGTTTATGCATGATGCCATTTATTAAAGCGATGTAAATATGTGACAAATATGGCCTAAAGGACATAAATAATGCATCGGGGGGAAAAGGTCTAAAATGAAATGCACTTATTGAAAATTAAGTGTAATGACTGAAATTTAAACATGTGAGCTATCTGGTGGGTGAGTCACTAAAAGAGTGCCCAAAAAGGCCTCTTATTGCTAAGGCAAATGAATGCAAGCCAAGAAAACAAAAGAAATGGTTAGTGCAATTGATAGTACACATAACACATTGGGAGCAATTAAGAAAAGAAATATAATAAAAGCAAGTAAAAGGGGTGGAACCCCCTCCCTTGTGCCTATCGTGCTTAAAAGGGTGAGGCTGACTCTAACCTAGGCAAACTCTAACATGGATGCATGAGGCTGGGGCTCACTAATGCAACTAGACTCGATAAGTCTCGGCTCCCAAGCCTTCAGACCTAAAGGCGAAGGGTCATCACTCCCAGGGCCTTTGATCGGTGGCTCGAGTGATCCCTTAGGTAGCGCTATGGGCGCAGAGCACACCAGCCGCCTACCCAAGGCAATCGATCCTAATCCTACAAGGCGGTGTGGGAAACGCCCACGAAAAATAAAATAAAATGGGATAAAAGCAAGTAAACGTGCACGTATGAAGTGTTTTCCTATTTTGAGGGAAGGGGTTGAGAACCACGAGAGGCTCTAAAGGTGACACCCCCCCCCAAATGCAATGCAAGCGCGAGATAAACAAGTAAACATACATCCAATCAACCAATCACACGTACGTGAGTGAGGGAATAGTTTGATACGCGCGTGAGGAAAAGGCCCTAAAAATGGAAAATGCAACCCTAATATCCAAATGCAATGCATAAAAAGGGTAGAAAAAGGAAACGAATGGCTAAGTCAAATGCTTGGACCCACTTAGGAAGTCCCCAATGGAGTCGCCAACTGTCGCGCCCCACTTGTTGACGGTGTGAATGATGTGTGGTGTGTGATGTGTGTGTGGTGTGAGATGTGAGTGGTGTAATGGAAAGTGAACGTGTAAATGAAAAGTAAAAGACCATGGGACTTGATAATGCGACGGTTTGGCCATATAAAGTTCAAAAAGGGTTTTTGTATCAAAAATGGAATCGCCACTTGGTATAGGGTTAGGGTGTACCAAGTCACCCAAAAAATGGTTTTTTTGTTTTTGAATGAAAAAAAGTAAATAAACCCTTTTAAAGAACTTTTGGGTCTACGTAACCAAAAAGAGGGATCGGGGGTCACATTTGACGAAGGGGAAGGCAAGGATAAAAATCCAAGGCACCCCTTCGACCTAGCCAAGGCTAGTTGCGTGACTTAAACCAATTTTTCCTAATTTTTCTACCCAAGGTATGTATCGCGTGTTGGATATGTCTATATGAATGCAAAAGCCTAGACCTAGGGGGACATGGGGGAAATTTCTCTTCAAAGGTTGAGTGGTGCCAATCACATTAATTGTGAAGCCCAATAATGATCCTTTGGAGAGGTCACACGTAATCCTAAATGACGTAAAAATGAGTGGAATGCATGCCATGTGAAAGTGTGAGTTTGTGTGAAGTGAGAAAAATGATAAAAATACGATATAAGTGGAGGTGTGCAAATGTCTTTGAATGCAAATATATATACTCCAAGTGCAAGTGGGCAAAAATGCATGTATGCAATTTAAAGAAAAGTGCGAAAGTGTCGGTGTGCAAATGAAGATGAAAGTACTCGTGTGCGAGTGAAGATAAAAGTGTTCGTGTGCAAGTGAAGATAAAAAAGTGTTCGTGTGCAAGTGAAAAAAGTGTTCGTGTGCAAGTGAAAGTGATAAAAAGGTGCATGTGTGCAAATGAGACAAAAGTGAAAGTGTGATGATAGAGTGGATTGAGAATGCATGAGCCTAGGGAATTCATGCATATTGGGTACGGGGAGACCTAAGTCGTGACTCAATTTACCCTTTTATAGAGAGGATACAAGCGTGCTAAGGCTTAGAAAAAGCCACACTCGTCTATATCCCATATTTAAGGGGACACTCAAGCAAAATGAACCCTATAGCTAGTATGGGATGCAAAACCTAAAATGAGGGGAAAGGGGTTCGAGGATCATGCCAAATGATAAATCTAAAGAAAATGTGTGATATGTGGTGAACAAGCAAATGATGTGCTAACGAGGGGAAATCCCTAAGGGTCTAGCGTTGGACTAGCCCATTCTATGAATTCCGACTAGCATTGGACTAGCGGAAACGTACATTCATCCATCACATTCATTCAGGCTATGGAAAGCGAGTAGACATGCCATACACTCATAAACATATAGCACATAACACTTAGCATGCTCAACTAGATGCAAGAGCCTAATAAAGCAATTAAACATGTAGCAACAAAAAGCAAGCAACCAAGGGGAAGGGGAAGTGGACCAGATGCTCTCCGAGCCCTATCTATTACAAGCCAAGAGGTGTACACATACCCCATAATAAAACTTAAATAAAAGTAAAAAGTAAGTAAATGCCAAGCCCTATCTATTACAAGCCAAGAGGTGTACACATACCCCATAATGAATAACTTAAATAAACGGCAAAAGCAAATGAAATAAATGAAAGTAATTAAAGAAAGGCAAGGAAAGCAACGTAGACATGCAATTCACACTTAGCACGTTGGATCACATAGGAGAAACGAAAATCAAAGAGATAGAGGTTACCTCCCTTGCAATTGGGCCCCAATGAAGTGAAATCACTTATTTATCCTCCAAAATAAAAGAAATGGTCAAGGTACCAATTTATTTGGCAAAATTAAAGGAAATAGGCAATCACAAGCTCACTTGATCGTAAAATCCCTAAAGTCATGACTTAAACGCAATTGAAACAAAGCATGGTAGTTAATTGAAGCAAACAAGCAATGAGGTTGCACAAATTAAAATTATCAAGGACCAATTTGATGAAATTCTTTAATTGATTGGGTCCTAGTGGAACAAAAAGAGATCTGGGGCCAAAGTGTAAAATCTGGAAATTATTTCATGCATGCATACGTAGGACACAAAATTTTCTGCAAACTAAGCTTTCAAGCCTCTGCAACCGCAAGCCTTTGCAATCTTATTCTAAATTCATGATATAAATTTCTTTTCGCATGAAACCCCAATCGAACATCAAATATTCATTCAAGCAACTAAACACAGAATTTTAACGTTCGAATGAATAACAAGATTCAGTTCATAGGGATGCAATCTCCTTAGCAGCTTATTGAGAATCAGCATGAAAACAGCAGGTGAGCTAAATGGAAATGGAACAATATGCTCTTCATGCACTTGGAGGAAATGGAAGCTAATATGATGACACAAATGATAAACTTCACTGCTAACAAATGCAAGTGAGTGTGGGCTTGTGAATTGCTGTATAACAGCTTTAGGAAATGCGGGCTTCATGAGATGCAAACCGTAGTGCAGCCTCTTGAGAAGAATGGTTCCAGCTATTCATGGAACTCACGGTTTCATGCAACAAGAGAGGAGGTCTTGAGATACTAGACAGACTTATGACATCTCAAACACAATGCAAACAAGGAGAACAATATGAACGAAACAAAACTTCAGCAATTCAAGGATGGAGAAAGGATCTGTCCATGCCGCTGCAACAAGCCGAGAGCTTCAAGCTTAGCTTGTTGCAGCAGATTCTTATGCGCAAACCCAAGCGCAATGTAAACATGAAAACAGGCAACAAGAATATCAAAGATTCCTCCTATTTTCCAACAGAAAATTTTCCAGTTCTGCAATTTTTAAGCACCAGAAATTCGGACAACAGAGAAAAGACACAGTTCTGCAATTTTCCAGCTACGGTTCTCTATATTTTTTATCGAATGGGTCTTTCATCGAAGCACAGTCAACATCACAACCCAAACTTCACACCGTAATCTTAAGCAAGAAAGGACAAAGCTCCACATCCAAACAGACAAACAACAAGGGGAAGAGAATCGGCCAACATGGGGGAAACGCAGAACCACCGAACGGCAAAAGAAAGCAAATAATAACTAAAGAAAGCAGCTTTCCACCATAAAGGATGAGGGTTTTACCTTAGACACATAGCAAGGTGTGGGATGATGATTAAAGATAAGGCACAAGTGGTTTCTGCCGGCTCTTTGAAGGTGCGCCTGTGGGCTTTGGGGCTGCGGCGATGGCAGTGGTGGTGGTCGACATGAGCGGCGTTGGTTCCTGGACGGGCCGTTGGTCACTTGTTGATCTGGAGAAGAAGGGCTATGGCTGTGGGTGGCTGCGATGGAGCTTGGAGGAGCACGACAGCAACTGGCGCGCGATGGTGTTGATGGCAGACAACGGCAGCGGCTGAGGCAGGCTGGTGGTCGTTTGGCCAGACTTTCCTTGCATCGTTTTCTTCGCAGCCTTGTACCGTGGCTCTCTCACGCTTAGGTTCTCTCAGAAACCCCAACTGCTACTGGATTCTCCTTCCCCTTCTAATCTCCCTCAGCCCAGACTCTAGCCGTCCCTTTCGTTTTTTTTTCATGGACGGCCGCCATCTTTCACTCCTCAGATTCTAGCCGTCAACCTCCTCTATTTTCACTTAGCTCGTTAACTCTCCCCTTTCTCCCAGAAACTCTCTCCACCTCCTCCCCTTGCGGCTGCTCTTACCTTTGCTATTTATATCCATCTATCAACCCTAAAACCCTCAAACATCTTTCCTATATTTGCAGCCAAGGGCTGCCCGAACATTTCTTTGCAAGCTGCGAGAAACGCAGCTTGCTGCCGCGTATCACTTCTTTTCTTTTTTTTTTAAACACTTAAAATTTAAGTAATAAAATTAAGCAATAAACAAAAGATAATTAAGTAAAACAAAAATATAAACAACAAGATGATTAAGTAAAAATATCAAACAAAAACAAACGAACGAAGTTGCAATTTTTCTTTTTCCCATTCTTCATTTTTATTTTTCCTTTTTTCCTTTCAATAATGAAATTAAATCCTAAACAACTAAAACATATTTTTTTTGAACACTTTTCTTTTTCCTTTGAGAAATTCTAGCTAAAATGGATAAAATAACTAAAACTAAAAGTAAATAAAACTAAAAATAGAACAAATAAAACGAATAGTAAATAAATAAATAAATAATAAAACACCAAAATTTTGGTGTCTACAGTTGTTGTAGTAACAAAATTTGGTGTTGGTTGAATTGTGTCTTGGACAGTTCAAAAATTTTGCTCTTTTTGAGGCCTAACTTTCCTTTCTAGAGAACCTAGCTTTGAGCATGATATAGTACTACCATTAGGTACTACTATCTCTTCCATTGGTTTCACCAACTATTCCTAAAAAAAAAAAGTGAAAAAAAAGACAAGAATCCAACCACGTATAATATTCCCCACTACAAGGATTAGATAAGCATATCAGCATAGCAAGTAAAGTTTTTTTCAATTAAGAAGAAAGATTAGATGAACATATTAGCATATCAAGTAAAGTTTATGTCAAAAGGTTAAAATTATAAACGGGATAAAAGAATAATTACTAGATTCTGTGCTGAAATTCAGCATTTTTGTAGATAAATGTTATAGTGCTCACTCGAGAGGAATTCAAACTCCATTTGTTTGGATAACTTGCCACCCGTTCTTGACATGCAACTGACTAAATTCTTGATTTTTGGTTAAGAAACCATGTATTTTTTTTCTTCTGAAGTAAAAATAGTGGCTACGATAACCCCAACAATCCTCTTAAAAATAGAATTAAAGATGTAGATAAATTGGAGAAAATTGGAGGAATTTGCATGTTAATTCTTTACTTTTTGTATACAAAAATAGTTGACAAATATACGCGATTTGCACGAGAGAAATTAGGCACGATTGAGTTGAATTTTCCTTCTATTTCTTGCAAATTTAATGCATTGTTGTTTTAATGGAATAAATTAAATTTTCAACCCTTTTAGACCAATAAAATTTCGTAATGAATATTGGCATATAATGAATACTTTAGCAAATACTGGGTATGTATGGAATGACCTATTTCTCAAATGCACATTTTTGTTTCTAGATCTTCAATAATTTCAAAATCACACTCAAATACACTAATAGAATAAAATTACAAGTAAAATAAATCTTTCTTCTCTTTAATTTTCTATACACCGCCTATGACTTTTTATCACCATCTACCATTAGCGGCAATTTTCACTGCCGTCAGCTACCATTGTTACTTTTTATTTTTCTGCCACTCTTTTCCCTCTCTTTTTTCGCATTTCTCGTTTCTCCCACTTTCTTTCCTATCTCCTTCCTTGTTCTCTTACTTCTTTTTTCTTCCCATCCCTTATCGAATTCCAACTCTTCCTCTTTCGATCACATCTATTCGCGATGTAATCAAATCTGTTCGTGCCGGTTGCAACTAGATCGAGCTTGACAAGTCGGCTTCAATCAAATCGGGTAATGCTGATCTGATTCAAGCAAAAGAGTGTGTGAGATGCCGAGACAGG
Organism: Coffea eugenioides; assembly: GCF_003713205.1. NCBI lineage: Eukaryota > Viridiplantae > Streptophyta > Magnoliopsida > Gentianales > Rubiaceae > Coffea > Coffea eugenioides. The sequence goes on from NC_040042.1 coordinate 5,064,123, forward strand.
ATTGAAAGAAATCGCGAAGAGAGAGAGAGAGAGAAGGAGGAGGACTTTAGTGACAAAAGCATTGGACGAAAGGTGTAGTAGTAGGTAATGGGTGAAAGGTGGTGTTGAAGTTTGTTAAAATTTTTAAAAATACCCTCATTAAATTTTGAAATGCAAAAAACACCACAAAATACATTCTCAAAAATTTTTCCAAAAACACCTAACAATCTAACGTAAAATTTTTTTACATATATTGCTACGGAAAACATAGTTATAAGAATATAGATAGCTTATCTAGATACGTGCGTAGGTTGTGAAAATTGGTGAGAATATAAACTTATTTATAAGAAACAAATTGGGATCAGATCAGGAAGCTCCTTTGATTATGACACTTTCAAAGAAGAAGATGATGATGATGATGATCTTTTGTACTTTCTTGAACCTCCTCCAATCGAGATGTTTTTCAAAGATCCACCTTCAGTCTAGTATCTTCTGCATGTCTTGCAAAAGTGTCTTGGTTGTGAAAGGCTGTAGTTGTTGTAGTAACAAAATTTGGTATTGGTTGAATTGCGTCTTGGATAGTTCAAAACTTGCTCTTTTTGAGGCCTAACTTTCCTCTCTAGAGAACTTGGTTTTGAGCATCATGTAGCACTACCATTAGATACTACTATCTCTTCCATTGGTTTCACCAGTATCTTTTGAAAAAAAAAATAAAAAGAAAGTGTAAAAAAAGACAAAGAATCCAATCACGTATAATATTTCCTACTACAAGGATTAGATGAGCATATCATCACAGCAAGCAAAGTTTTTTTCAATTAAGAAGAAAGATTAGATAAACATATCAACATAACAAGTAAAATTTTTATCAAAAAGTTAAAATTATAAACGGGATAATAGATAATTACTAGATTCTATGCTGAAATTCATTATTTTTGAAGATGAATGTTGTAGTTCTCACACTAGAAGAATTCAAACTCCATTTGTTTGGATAACTTGCCACCCGTTTTTGACATGCAACAAACTAAGTTCTTGGTTTTTGCTTAAGAAAGCATGTATTTTTTTCTTCTGAAGTAAAAATAGTAACTACGATAACCCCAACAATCCTCTTAAACTTAGAGTTAGGGTAACAGATAAATTGCAGAAAATTGGAGAAATTTGCACATTAATTTTTTACTTTTTGTATATAAAAATAGTTGACAATTATACGCGATTCGCACGAGAGAAATAAGGCCAAATTTTATGTGAATTGCCATATCTAACGATTGAGTTGATTTTTCCTTCTATTTTTTGCAAACTTAATGCGCTGCTGTTATAACGGAATAAATTAAATTTTCAACCCTTCTAGACCGATAAAATTTCACAAAGAATATTGGCATAAAATGGAAATTTTAGCAAATGCTGGGTATGTCCAAAAGGGCCTATTTCTCATATGTGCATTTTTATTTTTAGATTTTCAATAACTTTAAAATCACATCAAATACACTAATAGAATAAAACTAAAAGTAAAATAATTCCTCCCCTTCTTTAATTTTCTATACACCGCCCATGACTTACTATCACCGTCTATCATTGGCGGTAATTTTCACTGCCATCAGCTACCATCGTTGCTTTTTATTTTTCTGCCTCTCTCTCTTCCCTTCCTCTTTTCGCCTTTCTCTTTTCTTCCTCTTCCTTTCCTCTCTCTTTCCTTGTCTTCCCACTTATTTTTCCTTCCCATCCTTTTTCAAATTCCAACTCTTTTCCTTTTGATCATATCTATTAGCGATGCAATCAAATCGGCATAATCTGCTCATGCCGATCGCAACCAGATCGTGCTTGACAAGTCGGTTTCGATCAAATCGAGTAATGTTGATCTGAGTCAAGCAAAGAAGTGTGTGAGATGCTGAGATAGGATTGAAAGAAAGTGCGAAGGGAGAGAGAGAGAGAGGAGGAGGAGGAGGCTAGTGGCCAAAGCAGTAGAGAGAAGATACAGTGGTAGATAATGGATGAAAGGTGGTGTTGAAGTTTTTTAAAAATTTTAAAAATACCCCCCTCAAAATTTGAAATGCTAAAAACACGACAAAAAACATTCTCAAAAATTTTTTCAATAACACCTAACAATCTACCGTAAAAATTTTTCACATGTATCGCTATAGAAAACTTAGTTATAAAAATGTAGATAACTTATCTAGATACGTGCATAGGTTGTGAAATTAGTGAAAATATAAACTTATTTATGATAAACAAATTGGGATTAGATCAAGAAGCTTCTTTGGTGATGGCACTTTTGAAAAAGAAGATGATGATGATGATCTTTTGTATTTTCTTGAACCTCCCCCAATCGGGATGTTTTTCAAAAATTCACCTTTAGTCCAGTATCTTCTGCATGTCTTGCAAAAGTGTCTTGGCTGTGAAAGACTGTAGTTGTTGTAGTAACAAAACTTGGTGTTAGTTGAATTGCGTCATGGACAGTTCAAGACTTACTCTTTTTGAGACCTAACTTTCCTCTCTGGAGAACCTAGCTTTGAGCATGATGTAGTACTACCTTTAGATACTACTATCTCTTCCATTGGTTTCACCACTATTTTCTAAAAGAAAAAATAAAAAGAAAGTGAAGAAAAAGAAAAAGAATCCAACCACGTATAATATTTTCTACTACGAAGATCAGATGAGCATATCAGCATAGTAAGTAAAGTTTTTTTCAATTAAGATGAAAGATTAGATGAATATATCGGCATAGCAAGCAAATTTTTGCCAAAAGGTTAAAATTATAAATGGAATAATAGAATAATTATTAGATTCTACGTTGAAATTCATTATTTTTGTAGATGAATGTTATAGTGCTCACTCTAGAAGAATTCAAACTCCATTTGTTTGGACAACTTGCTACCCGTTCTTGACATGCAACCGACTAAACTCTTGGTTTTTGCTCAAGTAAGCATGTATTTTTTTTTTCTGAAGTAAAAATAGTAGTTACGATAACCCCAACAATCCTCTTAAAATTAGAGTTAGGGAAAGAGATAAATTGAAAAAAATTGGAGAAATTTGAATGTTAATTCTTTACTTTTTGTGTATAGGAATAGTTGACAAATATACGCGATTCGCACGAGACAAATTTGGCCAAATTTTATGTGAATTGTCATATCTAACGATTGAGTTGATTTTTCCTTCTATTTTTTTGCAAATTTAATGCATTGATGTTTTAACCTGATAAATTAAATTTTTAACCCTTTTAGACCAATAAATTTGGCAATGAATATTGGCATAAAATGAATACTTTCACAAATATTGGCTATGTACGGAATGGCCTATTTCTCATATGCGCATTTTTGTTTCTAGATTTTCAATAACTTTAAAATCACACTCAAATACACTAATAGAATAAAAGTAAAAGTAAAATAAATCCTCCTCCTCTTTAATTTTCTATACACCACCCATGACTTTCTATCACTGTCTACCTTGGGCAGCAATTTTCACTGCCATCAGCTACCATCGTTGCTTTTTCTTTTCTACCTCTCTTCCATCCCTCTTTTCGCCTTTCTCTCTTCTCCCTCTTCCTTTCCTCTCCTTTCCTTGTCCTCCCACTTCTTTTTTCTTTCCCTCCCTTTTAGAATTCCAACTATTCCCCTCTCGATCACATCTATTAGCGATACAATCCAACTCGTTCACACTGGTTGCAACCAGATCGTGCTTGACAAGTCGACTATGATCAAATCGGGTAATGTTGATCTGAGTCAAGAAAGGAAGTGGGTGAGATGCCGAGAAAGGATTGAAAGAAAGTTCAAAAAGAGCGAGAAAGAGGAGGATGCTAGTGACGAAAGCAATGGAGTGGTAGGTAATAGGTGAAGGGTAGTGTTGGAGTTGTTTAAAAATTTTTAAAAAACCTCCATTAAAATTTGAAATGCTAAAAATATCACAAAATACATTCTCAAAAATTTTTTCCAAAAACTCCTACCAATCTACTGTAAAAGTTTTTTACAAATATCGCAACAAGAAACTTAATTATAAGAATGTAGATAGCTTATCTAGATATGTGCGTCGGTTGTATAAATTGGTGAGAATATAAACTTATTTATGAGAAATGAATTGGGATCAAATTAGAAAGCTTCTTTGATGATGACACTTTTGAAGAAGATGATGATGATGATGATCTTTTGTACTTTCTTGAACCTCTTCCAATCGGGATGTTTTTCAAAGATCCACCTTCAGTTCAGTATCTTCTGCATGTCTTGCAAAAGTGTCTTGGCTATGTAAAGCTATAGTTGTCGTAGTAACAAAACTTGGTGTTGGTTGAATTGCATCTTGGACAGTTCAAAGCTTGCTCTTTTTGAGGCCTAACTTACCTCTCTAAAGAACTTGGCTTTGAACATGATGTAGCACTACCATTAGATACTACTATCTCTTCCATTGGTTTCACCACTATCTTCTGAAAAAAAAATAAAAAGAAAATGAAGAAAAAGAAAAAGAAAAAGAATCCAACCACGTATAATATTTTCTACTACAAGGATTAGACGAGCACATCAACATAGCAAATAAAATTTTTTTTCAATTAAGAAGAAAGAATAGATGAACATATCAGCATAGCAAGTAAAATTTTTGCCAAAAGGTTAAAATTATAAACGGGATAATAGAATAATTACTAGATTCTGTGTTGAAATTCATTATTTTTGTAGATGAAAATTGTAGTGCTCACTCTAGAAGAATTCAAACTCCATTTGTTTGGATAATTTGCCAACCGCTCTTGACATACAACTATCTAAGTTCTTGGTTTTTGCTTAAGAAAGCATGTATTTTTTTTTTCTTCTGAAGTAATAACCATAGCTACGATAACCCCAGCAATTCTCTTAAAATTAGAGTTAAGGATAGAGATAAATTGGAGAAAATTGGAGGAATTTGAATGTTAATTCTTTACTTTTTGGAGGAATAAGTAGTTGACAAATATACGTGATTTGCACGAGAGAAATTAGACATAATTTTATGTGAATTGCCATATCTAATGATTGAGTTGATTTTTCCTTCTATTTTTTGTAAATTTAATGCATTAAATTTGGTTTGGATCACAAGACTTGCACTATGTTGCTGTTTTAATGGAATACATTAAATTTTCAACCCTTTTAGACCAATAAAATTTGGCAATGACTATTAGTACAAAATGAATATTTTAGCAAATATTGGGTATGTACGGAATGACCTATTTCTCAAATGCGCGTTTTTATTTCTAGATCTTCTATAACTTTAAAATCACACTCAAATACACTAATATAATAAAACTAAAAGTAAAATAAATCCTTCCCCTCTTTATTTTTCTGTACACCGCCCATGACTTACTATCACCGTCTACCATTGGTAGTAATTTGCTCTGCCGTCAGCTACCATCGTTATTTTTTCTTTTTCTATCTCTTTCTTCCATCCATCTTTTCGCTTTTCTCTCTTCTCTTTCTTCCTTTCCTCTCTCTTTCCTTGTCCTCTCACTTCTTTTTTCTTCCCATCCCTTTTCGAATTCCAATTTCTTTTTCGATCACATCTATTAACGATGCAATCAAATCTGTTCACACTGATCGCAACCAGATCGTGCTTGACAAGTCGGCTTTATTCAAATCGGGTAATGCTGATTGAGTCAAAAAAGAAGTAGGTAAGCTGCCGAGACAAGTTGAAAGAAAGTTCGAAGAGAGAGAGAGGATGATGAAAGCGGTAGAGGGAAGATGTAGTAGTAGGTAATAGGTGAAGGGTAGTGTTCAAATTTTTTAAACATTTTAAAAGTACCCCTATTAAAATTTGAAATGCTAAAAATACCACAAAATACATTCTCAAAATTTTTTTCAAAAACACCTAACAATCTACCGTAAAAATTTTTCACTTATATCACTACAGAAAACTTAGTTATAAGAATTTAGATAGCTTATCTACATACGTGCATAGGTTGTGTAAATTGGTAAGAATATAAACTTATTTATGAGAAACAAATTGGGATAAGATTAGGAAGCTTCTTTGATAATGGCACTTTTGAAGAAGATGATGATGATGATGATCTTTTGTTCTTTCTTGAACTTCCTCCAATCGGGATGTTTTTCAAAATTCCACCTTCAGTCCAGTATCTTCTGCATGTCTTGCAAAAGTGTCTTGGCTGTGAAAGGCTGTAGTTATTGTAGTAACAAAACTTGGTAGTGGTTGAATTGTATCTTGGACAGTTTAAAACTTGCTCTTTTTGAGACCTAACTTTCCTCTGTAAAGAACCTAGCTTTGAGCACTATGTAGTACAACTATTAGGTACTACTATCTCTTCCATTGGTTTCATCACCATCTTTGAAAAAAAATAAAAAGAAAGTGAAGAAAAAGACAAAGAATCCAACCACATATAATATTTCCTACTAAAAGGATTAGATGAGCATCTGAATATAGCAAGCAAATTTTTTTTGCGATTAAGAAGAAAGATTAGATGAACATATCAGCATGGCATGTAAAGTTTTTGCCGAAAGGTTAAAATTAAAGACTGGATAAGAGAATAATTACTAGATTCTGTGCTAAAATTCACTGTTTCTGTAGATGAATCTTGTAGTGCTCACTCTAGAGGAATTCAAACTCCATTTGTTTCGATAACTTGCCACCCATTCTTGGCATGCAACTGACTAAATTCTTGATTTTTGCTTAAGAAAACATGTACTTTTTTCTTCTGAAATAAAAACAATAGCTACTATAATCCCGGCAATCCATTTACAACCAGAGTTAGGGATAGAGATAAATTGGAGTAAACTGGAGGAATTTGTATGTTAATTCTTTACTTTTTGTGTTTAAGAATAGTTGACAAATATACGCGATTTTTAGGAGAGAAATTAGGCCAAATTTTATGTGAATTGCCATATCTAATGATTGAGTTGATTTTTCCCTCAATTTTTTGCACATTTAATGCATTGGGTTTGGTTTGGACCATAAGACTCACACTATGTTGCTGTTTTAACAAAATAAATTAAATTTTCAACCCTTTCAGACCAATAAAATTCGACATTGAATATATGCATGAAAATGAATACTTTAGCAAATATTGGGTATGTACGGAATTGCCTATTTCTCAAATGCACATTTTTATTTCTTGATCTTTAATAACTTCAAAATCACACACAAGTACACTAAAAGAATAATGCTAAAAGTAAAATAAATCCTTCCCCTCTTCAATTTTATAAACACCACCCACCACTTTCTATCACCGTATAACATTGGCGGCAATTTCCATAGCCGTCAATTACCATTGTTTCTTTTTCTTTTTCTGTCTGTCTCTCCCTCACACTTTTTCGCCTTTCTCTCTTCTCCCGCTTCCTTTTCTCTCTCCTTCCTTGTTCTCTCACTTCTTTTTTCACCCCATCCTTTTTCGACTTCCAACTTCTCTCCATTCGATCATATCAATTAGCGATGCAATCAAATCTATTCACGCTGGTCACAACCAGATCGTGCTTGACAAGTTAGTTTCGATCAAATCGGGTAATGCTGATCTAAATCAAGAAAAGGAGTATGTGAGATGCTAAGACAAGATTGAAAGAAAGCATGAACAGAGAGAGAGGAGGAGGAGGATGCTAGTGACGGAAGCAGTGGAGGAAAGATGTTGTGGTAGGTAATGGGTGAAGGGTGGTGTTGAAGTTTTTTAAAAATTTTAAAAATACCCCCATTAAAATTTGAAATGCTAAAAATACCACAAAATACATTCTCAAAAATTTTTCCAAAAACATCGAACAATCTACCGTAAAATTTTTTCACATATATTGCTACTAAAAACTTAGTTAGAATAATGTATATAACTTATCTAGATACGTGCATTGGTTGTGTAAATTGATGAGAATAAAAACTTATTTATGAGAAACAAATTGGGATCAGATCAGGAAGCTTCTTTGTTGATGATACTTTTGAAGAATATGATGATGATGATGATCTTTTGTACTTTCTTCAACCTCCTCCAATCAAGATGTTTTTCAAAGATTCACCGTCAATCTAGTATCTTCTGTAGGTCTTGCAAAAGTGTCTTGGCTGTGAAAGGTTGTAGTTGATATAGTAACAAAACTTGGCGTTGGTTGAATTGCATCTTGGACAGTTCAAAACTTGCTCTTTTTGAGACCTAACTTTCCTCTCTAGAGAACCTGACTTTGTGCATGATGTAGTACTACCATTAGGTACTACTATCTCTTCCATTGATTTCACCACTATCTTCTAAAAAAAATTAAAAAAAAAGTGAAGAAAAAGACAAAGAATCCAACCACGTATAATATTTCCTACTACAAGGATTAGATGAGCATATCAGCAAAGCAAGTAAAGTTTTTTTCAGTTAAGAAGAAAGATTAGATGAACATATCAACAAAGCAAGTAAAGTTTATGCCAAAAGGTTAAAATTATAAACGGGATAATAGAATAATTACTAGATTTTCTGCTGAAATTCATTATTTTTGTAGATGAATGTTGTACTGCTTACTCAAGAGGAATTCAAACTCTATTTGTTTGGATAACTTGCCACCCGTTCTTGACATGCAACTTACTAAATTCTTGTTTTTTACTTAAGAAAGCATGTATTTTTTCTTCTGAAGTAAAAATAGTAGCCATGATAACCCCAACAATCCTCTTAAAATTAGAATTAGGGATAGAAATAAATTGAAGAAAATTGGAGGAATTTACATATTAATTCTTTACTTTTTATGTTTAAGAATAGTTGACAATTATACGCTATTTGCACGAGGGAAATTTGGCCAAATTTTATGTGAATTTCCATATCTAAAGATTGAGTTGATTTTTCCTTCTATTTTTTGCACATTTAATGCATTGGGTTTGGTTTGGACCATAAGACTCACACTGTGTTGCTGTTTTAACATAGTAAATTAAATTTTCAAACCTTTCAGACCAATAAACTTTGACATTGAATATTTGCATGAAATGAATACTCTAACAAATATTGGGTATGCACAGAATGGCCAATTTCTCAATTGTGCATTGTTGTTTCTAGAATTTTCAATAACTTCAAAATCACACACAAATACGCTAAAAGAAAGTAACTAAGAGTAAAATAAATCCTCCCACTCATTAATTTTCTTCATTCCGCCTACCATTTTCTATCACCATCTACCATTGGCGGCAGTTTCCACTAACGTCAGCTACTATCATTTCTTTTTCTTTTTCTGCCTCTGTCTCCTCTCCCTCTTTTTCACCTTTCTCTCCCCCCTTTTCCTTTCCTCTCTCTTTTCTTCAACTTTTTTTTCTTCCCATCCCTCTTTGACTTCTAGTTCCTCCCCTTTCGATCACATCTATTAGCAATGCAATCAAATCTATTCATGCCGATCGCAACTAGAACGTGCTTGACAAGTCGACTTTGATCAAATCGGATAACGCTGATCTCAGTAAAGAAAAGAAGTGGGTGGGACCCCAAGGCAGGATGAAAAGAAAGCACGAAGAGAGCGAGAGAGAGACGAGGATGCTAGTGATGGAAGCAGTAAAGGGAAGGTGCAGTAGTAGGTAATAGACGAAGGGTAGTGTTGAAGTTTTTTAAAAATTTTAAAAATACCCCAATTAAAATTTCAAATTCTAAAATTACCACAAAATACATTCAGAAAATTTTTTTCAAAAACACCTAACAATCTACTGCAGAAATTTTTCACATATATCGCTACAGTAAACTTAGTCATAAGAATGTGGATAGCTTATCTAGATACATGCACAGGTTGTGTAAATTGGTGAGAATATAAACTTATTTATGAAAAACAAATTGGGATCAAATCAGGAAGCTTCTTTGATGATGACACTGTTGAAGAACATGATGATGATAATGATCTTTTGTTCTTTCTTGAACCTCCTCCAACTGGGATGTTTCTCAAAGATCCACCTTTAGTCCAGTATCTTCTGTAGAGAACCTGGCTTGCTCTTTTTGAGGCCTAAATTTCCTCTCTAGAGAACCTGGCTTTGAGCATGATGTAGTACTACTATTAGGTACTACTATCTCTTCCATTAGTTTCACAATTATCTTCTAAAAAAACAAAAGGAAGTGAAAAAAATACAAAGAATCCAACCACGTACAATATTTCCTACTACAAGGATTAGATGAGCACATCAGCATAGCAAGTAAAGTTTTTTTTTTTAATTAAGAAGAAAGATTAGATGAACATATCAGCATAACAAGTAAAGCTTTTGCCAAAAGGTTAAAATTATAGACTAGATAATAGAATAATTACTAGATTCTGTGTTGAAATTCATTATTTTTGTAGATGAATGTTGTAGTGTTCACTCTAGAGGAATTCAAACTCCATTTGTTTGGATAACTTGCCACCCGTTCTTGACATGCAAATGACTAAATTCTTGATTTTTGCTTAAGAAAACATGTATTTTTTCTTCTGAAGTAAAAACAGTAGCTATGATAACCTCAACAGTCCTCTTAAAATTATAGTTAGAGATAGAGATAAATTGGAAAAAAATTAGAGGAATTTGCATGTTAATTCTTTAGTTTTTGTGTTTAAAAATAGTTGACAAATATAAACGATTTGCACAAGAGAAATTAGGCCAAATTTTATATGCATTGCCATATTTAACGATTGAGTTGAATTTTGCTTCTATTTTTGCACATTTAATACATTGGGTTTGGTTTGGACCACAAGCCTCACACTATGTTGCTGTTTTAACAAAATAAATTAAATTTTCAACCCTTTCAAACTAATAAAATTTGACAATGAATATTTGCATGAAAATGAATACTTTAGCAAATATTGGGTATGCACGAAATAGCCTATTTCTCAAATGCGCATTTTTGTTCTAGATCTTCAATAACTTCAAAATCACACTCAATTATACTAAATGAATAAAACTAAAAGTAAAATAAATCCTCCCCCTTTTCAATTTTATAAACACCACCCACCACTTTCTATCACCGTATGACATTGGCGGCAATTTCCACAGCCGTCAATTACTATTGTTTATTTTTCTTTTTCTGTTTCTCTCTCCCTCACACTTTTTTGCCTTTCTTTCTTCTCCCGCTTCCTTTCCTCCCTCCTTCCTTGTACTCTCACTTCTTTTTTCATCCCATCTTTTTTCGACTTCCAACTCCTCCCCTTTCGATCACATCTATTAGCAATGCAATCAAATCTATTCACGCCGGTTGCAACCACATAGTGCTTGACAAGCCGACTTCGATCAAATCGGGTAATGCCGATCTGAGTCAAGAAAAGGAATGGATGGGATGCCACGGCAGGATGGGAAGAAAGTGCGAAGAGAGAGAGAAGGAGGAGGACGCTAGTGACAAAAGCAGTGGAGGGAAGGTGCAGTGGTAGGTAATAGGTGAAGGGTGGTGTTGAATTTTTTTAAAAGTTTTAAAAATACCCCTATTAAAATTTGAAATGCTATAAACACCACAAAATACATTCTCAAAAATTTTTCCAAAAACACCTAACAATCTACAATAAAAAATTTTCACATATATCACTTCAATATAGTTATAAGAATGTAGATAGCTTATCTAGATACGTGCACAGGTTATGTAAATTGGTGAGAATATAACTTGTTTATGAGAAACAAATTGGGATTAGATTAGGAAGCTTCTTTGATGATGACACCGCCGAAGAAGAAAATGATGATGATGATCTTTTGTTCTTTCCTGAACCTTCTCCAACTGGGATGTTTATCAAATATCCACCTTCAGTCTAGTATCTTTTGTGGCTGTGAAAGGTTGTAGTTGTTGTAGTAACAAAACTTGGTGTTGATTGAATTGCATCTTAGACAGTTCAAAGTTTGCTCTTTTTGGGACCTAACTTTTCTTTCTAGAGAACCTAACTTAGAGCATGATGTAACACTACCATTATGGACAACTATCTCTTCCATTGGTTTCATCACTATCTTCTACCAAAAAAAAAAAAGAAAAAAAGTGAAGAAAAAGACAAAGAATCCAACCACGTATAAGATTTCCTATTACAAGGATTAGATGAGCATATCAGCATAACAAGTAAAGTTTTTTCGATTAAGAAATAAGATTAGTTGAACATATCAGCATAGCAAGTAAAGTTTTTGCAAAAAGGTTAAGATTATAGACTGGATTATAGAATAATTACTAGATTCTGTGCTAAAAGTCACTACTTTTGGACATGAATGTTGTAGTGCTCATTCTAGACGAATTGAAACTCCATTTGATTGGATAACTTGCCAACCGTTCTTGACATGCAACTAGCTAAATTCTTGATTTTTGCTTAAGAAAGCATGTATTTTTTTCTTCTGAAGTAAAAACAATAGCTACGATAACTCCAACAATCTTCTTGAAATTAGAGTTAGGGATAGAGATAAATTGGAGAAAATTGGAAGAATTTGCATGTTAATTCTTTACTTTTTGTGTTTAAGAATATTTGACAAATATACGTGATTTGAATGAGAGAAATTAGGCCAAATTTTATGTGAATTGCCATATCTGATGATTGAGTTGATTTTTCCTTCTATTTTTTGCACATTTACTGCATTGGGTTTGGTTTGGTCCACAAGACTCGCACTATGTTGCCGTTTTAACAGGATAAATTAAAATTTCAACCCTTTCAGACCAATAAAATTTTGCGTTGAATATTTGCATGAAAATGAATATTTTAGCAAATATTGGGTATGTACGAAATGACCTATTTGTCAAATGTGCAATTTTGTTTCTAGATTTTCAATAACTTCAAAATCACACTCAAATACACTTAAAGTAAAATAAATCCTCCCCCTCTTTAATTTTCTACACAACGCCCACTACTTTGCATCACCGTCTACCATTGGCGGCAATTTCCACTACCATTAGTTACCATCGTTTCTTTTTCTTTTTTTACGTCTCTCTCCCCTCTCTCTTTTTCCCTTTCTCTCTTCTCCCTCTTTCTTTTCTCTCTTCTTCCTCATCCTCCCACTTCTTTTCTCTTCCCATCCCTTTCCAAAATGCCACTCCTTCCCTTTTGGTCAGATCTATTTGTGATGCAATCAAATCTATTCACGCCGATCGCAACCAAATCGTGCTTGACAAACCGGCTTCGATCAAATCGAGAAATACCAATCTGAGTCAAAAAATGAATGGGTGGGATGTTGAGACAGGATGGAAAGAAAATGTGAAGAGCGAGAGAGAGAGAGGAGGAGGAGAACGACGCTGGTGCTAGAAGTAGAGGAGAAGAGGTGTAGTGGTAGGTAATGGGTGATGGGTGGTGATGAAGTTTTTTAAAAATTTTAAAAATACCCCATTAAAATTTGAAATACTAAAAATACCCCAAAATACATTTTCAAAAATATTCCCAAATGCACCTAACAATCTACAGTAAAAAATTTTCACATATATCGTTACAGTAAATTTAGTTATAAGAATATAGATAGCTTATTTAGATACGTACGCAAGTTGTGTAAATTGGTGAGAATGTAGACTTATTTATGAGAAACAAATTGTGATCAGATCAAGAAGCTTCTTTGATGATGACACTGATGAAGAAGTAGATGATGATGATGAACCTTCTCCAATTGGGATGTTTCTCAAAGATCTACGTTCAATCCAGTATCTTCTGCAAGTCTTGCAAAAGTATCTTGGCTGTGAAAGACTGCAGTTGTTGTAGTAACAAAACTTGGTGTTGGTTGAATTGCATTTTGGAAAGTTCAAAACTTGCTTTTTTTGAGGACTAACTTTCCTCTCTAGAGAACCTGGCTTTGAACATGATGTATTACTTCCATTAGGTGCTACTATCACTTCCATTGGTTTCACCACTATCTCCTAAAAAAAGAAAGTGAAGAAAAACACAAAGAATCCGACTACATATAACATTTCCAACTACAAGAATTAGATGAACATATCAGCATAGCAAGTAAAAGTTTTTTTGATTAAGAAAAAAGATTAGATGACCATATCAACATAGCAAGTTTTTGCCAAAGGGTGGGGATGAAGTTTTTTAAAAATTTTAAAAATGCCCCCATTAAAAATTAAAATGCTAAAAATACCCCAAAATATATTCTCAAAAATATCCCTAAAAATACCTAAAATCTACTGTAAAAATTTTTCACATATATTGTTGTAGTAAACTTAGTTATAAGAATGTATATAGCTTATATAGATACGTGCACAGGTTGTGTAAATTAGTGAGAATATAGACTTAGTTATGAGAAACAAATTGAGTGAAATTATGAAATGCAATAGGTCAAGGATTGATTGCCCTCGATTTCTAACTAGGTACATTTGAGACTGTTATAGTCTTATATGGTATAATATTTATATTGATCCAGGGCTAGATTTCACTCCTAATGTTTACAGTTACAAAACATGATAAGTTAGACATTCACAAGATTATAAGAGATAGATGTTTACAATATAAAGATGAGTAACGATGCATACATTGGAGAGACTAAAACTTTTTGTACCATCTGGATGCCGCATATTGTTTAAGTAAATCTAACCTGACCAAAATGCCCCCAACCAAAAACACTCCTTTTTTGTCCTTCACCATTCAAGTTTTATCTCGGCCGAAATAAGTCATAAGTAAATCTCATACTCACTATTTAAAGTTAGTTGTTGGCAACTATCGTAAATTTTGTGGCAATTTCTAACATGCAAATCACTTGTATTTGTCAACTATCCCTAAATAATAAATAAATAAACAATGAACCGATATGCTAACTTCTCTATTTTTCCCTATTCGTCTCCAGCCTAAACCCCTAATTTCGTAGCCTCAACAATTAATTAGTGTTACAGAAAAAAAACTCCAATAATAATTGAAGTCATCCATTGAGTTTATGAACAAGGGGAAAAAAGAGAAAATCAATAGATCATAAAATTAAAGAACCTGGAACAAGCTTTTGCCAAAAGGTTAAAATTATAAACTGGATAAGAGAACAATTACAAGATTCTGTGCTGAAAGACATGATTTTTGCATATGAATGTTGTAGTGCTAACTCTAGAGGAATTCAAATTTCAATTGTTTCTATAATTTGCCACCCATTCTTGGAATGCAGCTGATTAATTCTTGGTTTTTGTTTAAGAAAGCATGTATCTTTTTCTTTTGAAGTGAAAACAATGGCTACTCTAACCCCAACAATCCTTTTAAATTAGGGTTAGGGATAGAGATAAATTGAAGAAAACTGGAGAAGTTAGCATATTAATACTATAAGTTTTGTGTTTAAGAATAGTTGACAAATATACGTGATTTGCACGAGAGAAATTGGGCCAAAATTTATGTAAGTTGCCATATTTGACTATTGATTTGGTGTTTTCTTCTCTTTACTCCACATTTAATGCATTAAGGTTGGTTTGGACCACAAGACTCACATTATTTTGCTTTTTTAATAGAATAAATTAAAATTTCAACCCATTCAAACCAAAAAAATTTGGCATTGAATATTTACATGAAAATGAATGCTTTAGCAAATATTGGGTATGTGTGGAATGGCCTATTTCTCAAATATACATTTTTGTTTATAGAATTCTCAGTAACTTCAAAATCACACTCAAATACACTAAAGAATAAAACTAAAAGTAAAATAAAATATCTCCCTCTTTCATTTTCTACACATCACCCACCATTTTCTATCACTGTCTACCATTGATGGTAGTTTCCACTACCGTCATCTACCATCGTTTCTTTTTCTTTTTCTCCCCCTTCCTCTCCAATCCCTCATCCTTTCTTCTCTCCACCCATCTCTTTCTACTTGTCTTTTTCTCCCATCCCTTTATGGCTCCAGACTCATCTCCCTTCAAATAGATCCATTTGCGACACGACCAGATCTATTCACATCAACCGCAAACAAATCACGCTTGATGCACCAACCACGACCAAATTGAGTCACGTTGATCTCAGTCAAGAATAGAAGGGGGTGGATAGTTAGGCAGGAAGGGAAGAAATAGCGAAGAGATAGGAAAAGAGAGAGAAAGGCTGAGGAGGATGCCTGTGATGGAAGCAGAGGAGAAGAGGAGTGGTGGTAGGTGGTTGGTGAAGGGTGGTAATGAAGTTTTTTAAAATTTTAAAAATACCCCATTAAAATTTGAAATCCTAAAAATATCCTAAAATACATTCTCAAAAATACCCAAAAAACACTTAACTATCTACAGTGAAAAAAATTTCACATACATCGCTACAGTAAAATTAGTTATGAAAATGTAGATAGTTTATCTACATAAGTGCCTAGGTTGTGTAAATTGATGAGAATATAGACTTAGTTATGAGAAACAAATTGAGTAGAATTATGAAATGCAATAGGTCAAGGATTGATTGCACTTGAATTCTTACTAGATACATTCACTACAAGAAAAACTGCTTATAGAGGCGCATCAAAATGTCACAAGTCACACTTTGTTGAGGCACTTAATATATTGAGGCACATACTTAGTGTGCCATGTAAAACCTATGTCACAAAAGCTTTTTAAGGCACAATTAAGTGCCACGACATAGAAAACAATTGAGACATTTAGAAGTGCCAAAACAAAGTTATAATGCTTACACCAAAAAAATGCCTTAATTGGTATTCAACTTTCAAAATCTCAACTTTTTAGAGGCACAAAACAATGCCATCTTATCTTTAAATTGACACTTAAAAATGCCTTAACAGTCCGTTCTCGAGATAGTAGTATTTGTCAAGAAATGGCTGTTATTGAGGCATACAAATATGTCACTACATAGCTTAATGTAGATACTGGCAAATGCCTCTATATTAACCTTTTAAGGTGTTTTAAAATGCCTCAAAAACCTGCTGTGTAACAAGAAATTTCTACTACGAAAATCCTTATTGCGACACTTACAAGTGCCTCAATAGACTGTATTTTTTTTTCCTTTTTATGCCCAGCCAATGTACTGCGATGAATATAACATCCCTATTGTATCAATATAATCATACATTCATGTTGGACATCTCACATTCAATGACCAAAACCAACAATATTTGATTGAAAAACCACATTCAAATTATCACCATAACCAATGATTACAATTAAAGTACTCATAACTACTAGTAGTTTTTCAACCAACCAATTAAGCTTTCATCT
Source organism: Coffea eugenioides (assembly GCF_003713205.1). Taxonomy (NCBI): domain Eukaryota; kingdom Viridiplantae; phylum Streptophyta; class Magnoliopsida; order Gentianales; family Rubiaceae; genus Coffea; species Coffea eugenioides. The sequence continues at coordinate 5,081,053 of NC_040042.1, forward strand.
GAGAAAAGATATATAATATTTGATTTAACATTCATGAAACAGCTAGAATGTCCTACTGATTGTTTGCTACGATTTCACCTAAATAGCACCAGATAAATTAAAATCAACTAAACCGCTAGTAGACCAACTTCTTGTAATATATGCAGCAACACTTTGTCCTTTTATAGTTAGAGCACTTCCATATAAATGGATAAGTATCCATATGCTGCAACACCTTGTCCACTTTTGAATTTTAGCACATCAATCTTCACAAATTTTTACCTATAGCATAAGTATATTATGTATTAAAATCTATCGTAATTATCGAATGAGACAAACATATGAGATATTAATAGTTAACATAATTTGTAAGCTAGAAAAGGAAAAACATACTAGTTTTGTTGGCCAAGCTATAGGAGCACCAATTGAATCAGCAATTGTCTGCAAAGGCACATAAGGCCTAATCAAATGCTCATCACGTTCAACCACAACTTGAACTAGCACTTCACACCAATTTGAACCTAGTGGTTGGCCCCCAACTATTGTAGAAGGATCAAGGCTTTGAAGCCGTCCAATTGCCACAACTTTTGTTGGCACATCTAAGCTAAAAAGAGAAATCCAGTCTCCCTCCTACATGAAAATGCAAAACCCGAAACATCAGAAAACTATTCATAAGCAAAGCAGTCACATCGAAATTCCAGCCCATGTTGTGTAGTAAGCAACATTATAGTAAGAAAACTATGAACTATACTTCCACAAAAGTCCACAACTACTAAAGAGTAACATGTAACAAATATAAAAATAACTAAACTAAAATTGCTTTCGAATTGTAATAGCAAAACATGCCTAAATATCAAATCATTATCAAGCAAAGAGGACTGCCATTACTAAACAAATGTATTAAAAAACTTACTTTAAGAGGTCTAAGACTGGAACTTGAGGTTGACATATGATTAGATGATGTTGAAGTGATTCTTGATTGATTCAATAAGTTATGACCATTTTGTTGCTCTAAATAAGCTTTCAGGTTAGCAAGTTCTCTTGCTTGATCTTTAATTTGTTCCTCTTACTGAGCAAATTTTGCCTTCATCTCTAATATTTCATGTCTTTGATCCAACACTAGTCGCTGAGACCCACTTCGACTAGGTTCATCACCCCACACATCAGTTGGACATATACCAAAGCCATACATCCGTACATGCCCATGCTTGTCTTGCCCAACTACTTGTGCAAATATATCATTTTTTCCAACAGGATCTTCAGTATCAGGAGGCAATTGACTAACCTTTTCATTCATTGCAAGCTGCAAAAGTGTAAAGCGTAAAACAATGATTACATATGTACAATCCTAATATAGATTAGAAAGTAATGGATACATCATTCTAACATATTTTAAAGCAAGTAAACAGCATAATGAAAGATTTTACTTACCATAATATTAGCTGCTGCATTACTAGATGGGTTTCCTTTATTATCAGTGTAGCAGTAATTAAACATTTCAACTCGTGAAGGATTGCGGCCTAATTGTTTCTTCTGTATCAAAAAGAATTTTTGTTTAAACAAATTGAAATAATATTAAATGAAGCATAATAAAATAGCCAAAAATGTTTACCATGTTTGCTCGAATCTGGGCAAATGATTTCTTGCCGGTATTATGATTCGTGGTCTTCATTGCCCTTGCTTTTTTATTTTTTTCACTAATTTTCTATATGAGATAACAGCTAAAATAACCAATAATTTTATAATTTATTGCAAGATAGATTAAATTAGACTAAAATACTCAATTTCATATCAGCAAACCTTCATAATGTATGAACACTTTTAATAGCAAAATTCAAATAATAAATTACCAACTACTATATTCAAAAGCAAATTAGAACAAGACTAATCAGGCATGTGAACATATAAAATTAGACCAATAAAGTGATGTACCTGCTCGAGAGTGCCAAAGTCTAATACTTTTCCTCCGTCAAATACTTACCAGCAAATATAAACCTGTCCAAAATAAAGTAAAAGCAACTACCTTGAGTAAATTTTAAAACAGGACCTATTGCATTTTTTCACCAATTGCTTAAGCTTTCAACAAATTATAACAGAGGTCTTAATTACAGTTTAGAAAAGAGGAAAAGAGAAAGAAATTGAAAAAAGTAAAAGAAAATACTAGCACTTACTTCTCCCCGTTCTCCTTTAGGATTCTTTAGATTGATTAATCCATTTCTTAGGTCAATTTAATCAAACAAATATAGAATTAAAAAAATTCATTGCATCTGTTGCCTTGGCTATTATTTCATATGTTTAATGGTGCTGCAACTAGGCAAAACATTGAACTCCCGTGGCATCCAAGTCCTAAGAGAAGTGACAATCTGAGCATATAAGATTTTATATAGATATTTCATTATATGTCAAAGTGCCGCATGTTAATGGCAAATGACAAAATGTCACAGCTCATATTTTATTTCCACAGCAGTTTATGCTGAAATAATAGTAAAACGCTCTCTCCCAAATTGCATTTAAAATTGAAAAGGGCAATTTTAACATTTTGTTTAAAAAGAACTCTGGAATAAATAAATGAGTCGTGGAATGACATGAGACTGAAATTCCAGGAACCCACATTTGCTTGAGAAAAAAGAAATCCTAATAAAAATAAAGTCAAATATAACACAACATCCAAATAATCAAATAGCACTCCACTGACTAATTATTTATATGGTATTGATTTAATTGCCAGCACTTCTTATGGCAAAAGCAAAAGAAAAGAAAATGAAGGCAAAATTTTATTTATGACGCCCACCTCTTATATATTTGCTCAAGAAATATATTCGCTCATTGATCTGACAGATTAGAAAATGGGCGTAGATTTTCTTTAAGTGACATTCACCTTAAGTGCCTAGAAGGTCTTGATCTGATGACTAATGTTAAAGTCTCAAAGAATTAGAGATTCTGAAATCAAATCTTTTTTCTTCTTCCTATTTCATAAATCCCATCACTTTCCTACTGAAAAATAAATAAAGATGTCCACTCTTATACACCTGGTCAAGAAATACCGAGTTTTTGTGAAGTCAAGTCTGATTGCAACATAATTCTTTTTTTTTAGTGTTTGTTTCTTTCATAAAAAAAAAGAATAGAATAGAATATACTGGCTGTCATTCCAAAATTATAATTTAAAAAAGTTGACTGGTTTTTAGTTCAAAAGTATACGTATTTTGCTTTAGAAATACGTGTAAAATTCACAAAGATCCCAACCCTGAAACCGCTGTGTAAGAGCTACCTTCACAGCAAAACACAGGACCACAAGTAACTTGTCTGCATTTTTTTTTTTCCAAAAAGAACGGATGGCTTTTGTTTCATCCATCCATCCACCTATTCATCAAACTCAGTGAACTGTTATTTGCCATATCTTTTTTTTTAATTTTAATACGATAGCATTACATTCTAAAATCTTTCAATACAACTTGAGAATACAGTAATTCTGAACATATCAAACAATAAGCCCAACTGAAGAAGGGAAGACTATCAAACATTTTTCAATTTCCACACTGCAAACTGGCACTTTTAAGTTTTAACAGCCGGCATAACTTATTAAAGAGCAGGACCCAAATTTAACCAAAAAAAAAAAAGGAGAGCTGTACCATATCTCATATGCAAATGGAAATATACATGTAAGTGGAACACAAATTCAAAACAAGCTGATTTGCATTGAAGATTCCCAAAATCAATAATTTTAGAATTAATGAGTATATAAACATACCTCTAATTTCAAACACAATAGAGTGAGTGATGATAGTCCTACAATCCTTCAATCGACACAACATGCAATCAACAAAATTAGGAGCAACTTCATGAGATTGAGTTAGGATCCACCATAATCAACATGAATTTGAGAAATCAAAAGAAAAGAGATTGGGAGGATAGAGAGCTAGTGAGAGCCGGCAATGATTTTTGGGAAAATTTGAGGGTAGAGGACCGAGAGAGAGAGAGTGAGGGAAAGAGATGGGTCAATGCAAAATGAAAGTTTTGGAGATGGTAGATTGGTAGAGGACCGAGAGGGAGAGTGAGGGAGAAAGATGGGCATTTGTGATTTGGGAATTGGGATTTGGGGATTTGGGATTTGGGCAAATTTTGCCGGTACTCTTAGGCGCCAATTTGGGGCATTTTTCTGTTTTTTCATGAAACAATTTGCCGCTTCTTTTCATGGCCAATTTGGGATTGTTTTTCCTTCTAATAGTTGTTGAGGCATATCTCTAAAATGCCTCTACAAATATTTTCTTTATATTATTTTATTTTCAGTTTTTCTTATAAGATTTGTCCCTTATACATTGTCTTTTTTTATTTAATTAATAAGTGTTAATATAACAAAAACTACCTAATGCCTTAATAAGTGTTTATTTGAGGCATTTACTTAATAGTGCCCTAACAAGTATGCCATAATAGGGAAATTTTCTTGTAGTGATTTGAGACTATTATAGTCTCATATGGTATATTGTTTATACTGATCTATTGTTAGATTTCACTCCCTATGTTTGTATATTTACAAAACATGATAAGTCCCATTCATCTCCAGCCTTAGCCCCTAATTTTGTAGCATCCACAATTAATTAGTGTTGCAAAAAGAAAAAACTCCAACAATAAGTCCCCTAATTTATGAACAAGAAAACAAGGGGAAAAAGAGATAATCAAAAAATCATAAAATTAAAGAACCTTGAACAAGTTTTCGCCAAAAAGTTAAAATTATAAACTGGATAAGAGAACAATTACTAGATTTTGTGCTAAAAGTCATGATTTTTGCAGATGAACATTGTAGTGCTCACTCTAGAGGAATTCAAACTTCAATTGTTTTTATAACTTGCCACCCGTTCTTGCAATGCAACTGATTAATCCTTGATTTATCCTTAAGAAAGCATGTATCTTTTTCTTCTCAAGTGAAAACAATAACTACTCTAACCTCGACAATCATCTTAAAATTAGGGTTAGGAATAGAGATAAATTGGAGGAAACTGGAGGAGTTAGTATATTAGTTCTTTACTTTTTGTGTTTAAGAATAGTTGACAAATATACATGATTTGCACGAGAGAACTTGGGTCACAATTTATGTGAATTGTCATATTTGATGATTGATTTGATTTTTTCTTATCTTTAGTGCACATTTAATGCATCGGGATTGGTTTGGACCATAAGACTCACACTATTTTGCTTTTTTAAAAGAATAAATTAAATTTTCAACCCATTCAGACCAAAAAAATTTGGCATTTAATATTTGCATGAAAATGAATACTTTAGCAACTATTGGGCATGTATGGATTGGTCTGTTTCGCAAATACACATTTTTGTTTGTAGAATCTTCAGTAACTCCAAAAACACACTCAAATACACTAAAGAATAAAACTAAAAGTAAAATAAATTCTCTCTTTTTTCATTTTCTACACACTGCCTACCACTTTCCACCACCGTCCATCTTTGGCGGTGACTTTCACTACCATCAGCTACCATTGTTTCTTTTTCTTTTTCTCCCTCTCTCTCTTCTCCCTCTTTCTCTCCCTTCCTCTCTAATCCATCTTCCTTTCCTCCCTACACCTACCTACTCCTACTTCTCTTTTTCTCCCATTCCTCTCTAGCTCTCGACTCAGCTTCCTTCGACCAAATCTGTTTGCGATGCAACCCGATCTATTCACGCCAACCGTGACCAGATCATGCTTGATGCACCAACTATGACCAAATCGAGTCACGCCAATCTAAGTCAAGAAAAGAATGGGGTGGGATACCTAACAGGAAGGGAAGAAAGAGCGAAGAGATAGGAGAGGAGAGAAAGAGGCTAAGAAGACTGTTGGTGATGGATGCAAAGGAAGAGAGGAGCGATAGTGGGTGATGGGTGAAAGGTGGTGATGAATTTTTTTAAAAATTTTTACAAATACCTCATTAAAATTTGAAATCCTAAAAATACCCAAAATATATTCTCAAAAATACCAAACTATCTACAATAAAAATTTTTTATATATATCACTACAATAAACTTTTGAGAATGTATATAGCTTATCTAGATAATTGCTCAAGTTGTGTAATTTGATGAAAATATAGACTTAGCTATGAGAAACAAATTGAGTAGAATTAAGAAATACAATAGGTCAAGGATTGATTACTCTCGATTTCTTACTAGATACATTTGAGACTGTTATTGTCTCATAAGGTATATTATTTATATTGATCTAGTGTTAGATTTCACTCCATATGTTTGTACATTTACAAAAGCTTGATAAGCTAGACATTCACAAGACTACAATAGACAGATGTTTACAATACAAAGATGAGCAAAGATGCACACGTTGGAGAGACTAAAACTTTTTGTACCATCTTAAGGCCGCATATCGTTTAAGTAAATCTATCCTGACAAAAATGCCTCCAACTAACTAATTGATACCCAAAAAGCCTTTTTGAGTAAAAAAATATTATGTTGAAACTGGATGATATCATTATCTTTCATTTAAGTCCATTTCGATTTTGTATATGTAAGATTTGATTGATTTAAGTAGTTTTTTGACATAACTTTCTCTTGCACAGAAGTTGCTGGTACAAGTACCTTTTTTTCCCTTGCGTCTCATATTAATTGCTTTTGATTTGACCTACTTTTAACTCATATTATGTCAATAATCTTGAAATTTTGGCCTTATTTAAAAACATGAGTAAACAACACTATTGGTCCCTCATATTACAGCTAATACTAAATATTACTCCCCCAGATTTGAAATGAATTATTTTAATATCTCACAAATAAAAACACTCATTTTTTGTCCCTCACCTTTCAAGTTCTTTTTTTTTGGCCTGAATAAGTCATGAGCGAATCAAATTCTCAATATCAAAATTTAGTTGTCTGGCAACTATGTTAAATTTTGAGTCAATTTATCAGGTGCAAATCACACGTATTTGTCAACTATCCTTAAACAATAAATAAATAAATAAAGGACCAATATGCTAACTCCTCTATTTTCCTCGATTCGTCTACAACTTTAACCCATAATTTTGTAGCCTAAACAATTAATTAGATATGTGGAAAAAAAACTCCAACAATAATTGATGTCATCCATTGAGTTTATGAACAAGAAAACAAGGGAAAAATAAGAGATAATCAACAAATCATAGAATTAAGGAATCTTGAACAAGCTTTTGCCAAAAGGTTAAAATTATAGACTAGATAATAGAACAATTACTAGATTCTGAGCTGAAAGTCATGATTTTCGCAGATGAATGTTGTAGCACTCACTCTAGAGGAATTCAAACTCCAATTGTTTGGATAACTTGCCACCCATTCTTGGCATGCAAGTGACTAAATTCTTGGTTTTAGCTTAAGAAAGCATATATCCTTTTCTTCAGAAGTGAACATAATGGCTACTCTAACCCTAGCAATCCTCCTAAAATTAGGGTTAGGGATAAAGATAAATTGGAGGAAACTAGGGGAATTAGCATAATAGTTCTTTATGTTTTGTGTTTAAGAATAGTTGTGAAATATACATGATTTGCACAGGAGAAATTAGGACAAAATTTATGGGAATTGCCATAGTTGATGATAGATTTGATTTTTTTTCATTTTTTATGCACATTTAATGCATTGGGGTTGCCTTGAGCCACGAGACTCTCTCTATTTTGCCTTTTTAACAAAATAAATTTAATTTTTCAACCCATCACACCAAGAAAATTTGGCATTGAATATTTGCATGAAAATGAGTGCTTTAACAACTCTTGGGTATGTATGGATTGGCCTGTTTCTCATATGTGTGTTTTTGTTTTTAGAATCTTCTGTAACTCCAAAAATAACTTAAAAAATGCACTCAAATACACTAATAAAAAAGTAAAATAAATCCTAAGTACTCTTTTTCTTCTACACACTACTTACCACTATCCACCTCCGGCCACCATCGCTAATAGCTATCACTGCCGACAGTTGCCATCTTTTCTTCTCTCTCTCTCTCTCTCTCTCCCCCCCCCCTTTTCTTTTGCTCCTATCCCTTTCCGACCTTCTCCTTTTGACCAGATCTATTCACACCAACCATGACAAAATCGCGCTTGACACGCCAGCTGCGACTAAATTTGGTCACGCCAATCTGAGTTAGGGAAATAAGGGGGGATGGGATGGCTATACGAGAGGAGAAGAGAGATGAATGAAAGATGAACGAGAAAGAAAGGGAGATGATGAGGCATTTGATGGAGATAGAGGAGGAAAGGAGCAATGGTAGATGATGGGTAATGGGTAGGGATAAATTTTTTCAATTTTAAAAATACCCCATTAAAATTTCAAATTCTAAAAGTATCACAAATTACATCCTCAAAAATGCCCCCAAAAATACCTAACCATCTATTGCAAAAAAATTTCACATACATCGTTACAGTAAACTTGATTATGAGAATGTAGATAGATGATCTAGATAAATGCCTAGGTTGTGTGACTTGGAGAGAATATAGACTTTGTTATGAGAAACAAATTGAGTAGAATTATGAATTGCAATAGATCAAGGATAGATTGCTCTCGATTTCTTACTAGATACATTTAAGAGTGTTATAGTCTCATATGGTATAATATTTATATTGATCTAGTATTAGATTTCACTCCCTATGTTTGTACATTTACAAAACATGATAAGTTGGACATTCACAAGATTACAAGAGATAGATATTTAAAATATAAAGATGAGCAAAGATGCACATGTTGGCCTACTTTTAACTCATATTATGTCGAAAATCTTAAGAATCAGGCCTTACTTAACAACTTGGTAAAACAACACCATTAGTCCCTCACAATTTAGCTAATACTAAACACTATTCCCTCAAATTTAAAATGAGCTATTTTAATATCTCACAAATAAAAAACTCATTTTTTGTTCCTTGCCTTTCAAGTTTTATTTTGGCTAGAATAAGTCATGAGCAAATCACAAGCTCAATATCAAGAGTTAGTTGTCTGGCAACTCCCTTAAATTTGGAGTCAATTTCTCATGTGCAAATCACTTTTATTTGTCAACTATCCTTAAACAATAAATAAATAAATAAATGACCAATATGCTAACTCCTCTATTTTCTCCTATTCCTCTCTAGCATTAACCCCTAATTTTGTAGCCTCAACAATTAATTAGAGTTGTAGAAAAACACTCCAACAATAATTGAAGTCATCCATTGAGTTTATGAACAAGAAAACAAGGGAAAAAAAAGAGATATTCAACAAATCATAAAATTAAAGAACCTTGAACAAGCTTTTGCCAAAAAATTAAAATTATAGATTGAATAACAAAACAATTACTGAATTTTGTGCCGAAAATCATGATTTTCGCAAATGAATGTTATAGTACTCACTCTAGAGGAATTCAAACTCCAATTGTTTGGATAACTTGCCATCCGTTCTTAGCATGCAAGTGACTAAATTCTTGATTTTTGCTTAAGAAAGCAAGTATCTTGTCTTCAGAAGTGAAAACAATCGCTACACTAAGCCCAGGAATCCTCTTAAAATTAGGGTTAGGGGTAGAGTTAAATTGAAGGAAACTAGATGAGTTAGCACATTGGTTCTCTATTTTTTGTATTTAAGAATAGTTGACAAATATACATCATTTGCACGAGAGAAATTGGGTCAAAATTTACATGAATTGCCATATTTGATGATTGATTTGGTTTTTCCTTCTTTTTTATGCGCATTTAATGTATTGTGGTTGGTTTGGACCACAAGATTTATACTACTTTACCATTTAATAAATTAATTTTTCAACCCTTTCAGACCAAAAAAAATTCGGTATTGAATATTTGCATGAAAATAAGTACTTTAGCAACTCTTGGGTATGTATGGATTGGCTTGTTTCCCAAATACGTATTTTTCAATCTGGAGTCTACAGTAACTCCAAAAACACATTCAAATACACTAAAAAATAAAAATAAAAATAAAAATAAACCCTCATTCTCTTTCATCTTCTACACACAATTCACTACCGGGCAGCTTCCATCTTTTCTTTTTTCCTTTTCCCTCTCTCTCCTCCCTCTCTTCTCTCTTCCTTCTCTCCTCACTCCTCCTCCTCCCTCTTCTCTTTTCCTCCCCTTTCTCTCCAACATGCCACCCTTCTTCCTTCCCTAGCTCTAGTCGAGCCGCGACCAATCTAGTTTATATGCAATCCTACCATTCCGTCACCATTTCAATATGTTCACATGGAGAGTATTAAGTGTATATTTGAATTTTTTACATATTTAATGTGTCAGGAATTTGGTTTGGCCACAAGACTAACACTGTTTTGCCTCTTCTACATAACAAAAATAATGTTTTAGTCTTTTTGACCAAACACATTGGGTGTTAAATATTTTCAACTCTAGATGAACGAAACATTGAAAATCATATTCCCGAATTTATTCTCTAAAAGTTACATCCTTCAATCCAGTTTGTTCAATGAGATTTAAAGCAATAAAGGATATATATATATATATATATATATATATATATAATGGCGGCTTCAAAGCCTTTGTTCAAGGGGTGTAATAATTTCAGCTTTTATTTTGGCTGGATTAAGTCATGAGCAAATCACACACTCAATATTGAAAGTTAGTTGTTTGGCAACTCTCCTAAATTCTTATTCAATTTCTCACTTGCAAATCATGTGTGTTTGTCAATAATTAATTAGAGTTGCCTCAATAATTAATTAGAGTTGCAAGAAAATAAATTCCAACAATAATTAAAGTCATCTATTGAGTTTATGAACAAGACAACAAGAAAAAAAATAGATAATCAGCAAATGAGAAATTAAAGAACCTTTAACAAACCTTTAGAACAATTACTAGATTCTCTGCCGGAAGTCCATAATTTTCGCAAATGAATATAGTGGTACTCATACTAGAGAAATTCAAACTCCAACTGTTTGGATAACTTTCCTCCCGCTCTTGGCATGCAAGTGAATAAATTATTGGTTTTTGCTTAAGAAAACATGTATCTTTTAAAAAATAATAATAATAATAAGTACTCCAACTCCAGGCATTCTCTTAAGGTATGTTTGATTCATAGTATGACATAGGATTGGATTAATTATCCTATATCATCCCATATTTGGTTGCAATTTACACTTGGGATGACACATCCCAACTAACCGAATTAATCCCCTATTCATGAAATAAAATAATCCCATTAGGGAGGTAGTATTAGTCATCTCAGGATGATTAGGAGATAGGATGATGAAGTTTTTGACTAATTTACCCTTACGAATAATATAAATTTATGCTCTCATGATTATATAACCTTACCCTCGCACGATAATATAACATGAATGAACTAATTTGCCCCCACTAATTAATTTAAAGTTTTTTAACTAATTTGCGCCTACCACTAACATAACAATATTTGGACTAGTTTGCCCTTACGAGTGATACACATTCATACTGAATATTACATAACCATACTCTCATATAATAATATGATAATAAATGGACTAATTTGCCCATATTAATTATATTAAAAGTTTTTGACCAATTTGCCCCTATTCATTATTTTAAACAAATTTACCCCAATTAATTAATTTACAATTTTTAACTAATTTGCCCTTACTTACATCATAATAAAAAGGACTATATTGCCCTTGAACTAAATTGCCCTTACTAACCTTATTTTCTCAACCAAATTCTATATAAATACATAACATTATCAATTGGGTTTTGTGAATGAGGGTTTCAATAAGTTCAAAATCAGACCAAAGAAAAATCATATGTATTGGCTTGAGTTCAACTCATTTAAAACTCTTAAATGGGTTGGATTTTATTCAATTTAATCCTAACTTAGCTAAAACTCGGCCCATTATTTAATTAAATTTCAAATTTAGATTTAAAAACTAGGTTAAAAACTTATTTTTAAGGGCCCGAACGGGTTGAGTTTGAATTAATGCAAATTTTGATATATCAAAACTCTTGATTTACTTTATAATTCTAAAGTTTTGAATTATTAAATTATTTTATTAAAACAATCCTACAAATTATTCATTAAAATATTAATTCAATCTCATCTAATCTCCGACCAAACACAGGATAAGATTATTTTCCAATATATCCTATCCAACCTACAACTAACCAACCAAATACTAGATAATTTGGATTATTAATCCGAGAATGACTCAACTCAAAATTAATAATCCGAGAATTGGTCATTCTATGTCATCCAATCTGTAAACCAAACGAACCCTTAGAAGTTCTCTAGCCCATGAACTCCACCATCGGCCACATTATGGCCCACTGCCCACCTTTTTGTTTTGTTTTTTTTTTTTTTTTGAAAAAGGCCCACTACCAGCTTCAGCTCTAGCTCTCTTTGGCATATCACTACTTCTACGTCATAGTATGCTATTATCTTAGAAATATCAAAACTTATTTTGTATCCATTAGTATAATTTTACAGTTTAGATACTACTATCTTGTACATTATCATATTTAAGAGATACCAATAAACTAGCAAGATCTATCGTAAAAGAATTCGTTAAAGCGGATAAGAAGAAAATTACCTATTAATTGGATATCTCTATTTATATAACGTGGTAAGTTTTTGAATCTTACTACATAGAATTTGTGATGTGGCATTTCTTCTATATCATTTGCAACTTTTATAATTCTACTACATTCATTAAATAGTAGTAGTTGGTAGCAGCGAGGCACGATTTTAAATGTTACATCTACATGGATAATTTCAATATGATGAATCCAATAAACTTTGCCCTTACACAAATGCTTGTGCTATGTACAAGACTTACACATTTATTTAAAATAATTAAAATTTTAGAATAATTATTCAAAATTTTTATAATGAAAAGTTATTAAAGATTCTTAGAGTCAAATACAGTTCCATGTAAAATGGACTATGAGGCATGGGACAAATATATAAAAATTAATTATTGTTTAATTTTGTTATTCTTCTTACAAAATGTAGGTACTCTTTGCACTAATTAATTTTCAGAACATGTTGCACTAATGGAAGATTTGGTGATAAAATATGCCTATGCAAGGGAACTACAAATAATTAAAATTTTTTAAATTTTAGAATAAGTATTTAACAATTTTTTATCATAGAAAACTTCTTAAAATCTTAACAATTACATGCAATTCAGTAATTCTTTTTGTATTGGGTAACATTCCTTGTAATTTGCAGAGATCTTGCCTTGTAGTCTGATTAACATGATTTGTAGGAAAAATATTTGATAAACTTAATTTTACTTAGACCCGTTTGACAAATGAATTTTTTGGATGTTTACCTAAAACTTTATTGTAACTTATTATAGAAATTGTAGGAAAAATATTTAAGATGAAAAACTTTTTTTCTTTTCTTTTTTTATTTCTTATTCTCTTTCTCTTTCTTTTTCTTTCTCTTTCTCTTTCTTTCTTTTTTCTTTTCTTTCCTCTCTTCTTCTTTTCCCTTCCCCCTCTTCTGCCACCCCTCCCAGCCGGAAGAACAAGCAGCATCAAATGCAATTTTTCTTTTCTTTTTCTCTCTCCCTCTCCCTCCTATCTGCCGGAACAAGCAGTGACAAATGCAATTTTTTTTTTTTGCTTTTTCTCTCCCCCTCTCCTCCCCTTCCCCTCCCCCACCACCCTCCCTCTCCCCCTGGCTATGATCTGGCTAGGACTGTCAATGGGGCTGGGCCAGCCCGAGCTCGGCTCGCTCGGCCCGACAGAAAGCCCGATGAGCCCGATCATTTAGTGAGCCGGTCTGAGCCTGAGCCTAAAAATTAGGCCCGAATTAAATGTGAGCCGAGCTTGGGCCTTATTAGGCTCAAACCCGATATAGGCCCGGCCCTTTAATTACCTATATATATAATATTTATATTTTGATATTATGTATAATTATATATCCAAATATATTATTACTAAATACTAAATATATACATAAATTACAAAACACAAAAATACATCTAAAAACTCTTTCATGAGCTTTCTTGAGAGCCAATATTGGTAATGCATAACTAAATCTCTAATTTTTCTTATTGGTTGAGTAAATTTTTGTATTGCATAATATTGGTTGATTTTTTTTTGTCTACAAACACAAAAATCATCAAGCATATTTGGATTTCAATCACAAGATTATAAAAAAAGTTTCAACTTTTAAAGATGTATTGGCTTATGATCGCATGTTTTATTACTATTTTTCATGCATTTTGAATGATTAAATATAAATATTGTTGAAAAATTTTTGGTTTATATACGTTTTAAGAACTATTATTTGTTCATGTTTAGTTTTAATATTATAGTCTTGTAAATGTTAAATTAGTTTTACAACTTAATAGTTATAGTAATTATATTAAGAAAATTAAGGAGTAATAAGTGAGTTTGGACTAAACCCGATTAAGACTCACAATCCGAATATTATGTGAGTTGAGTATGAGCTTCACATTTACGAATCCGAAACTCATAGCCCGAAACCCGAAAATGATTCAAATTAAATGAGTTGAGCTTGAGCTCATCAAAGCCCGGCTCATTAGGCCCGATTGACAGGCCTAGATCTGGCCTCACGACCAGATTGGTCAGAGGGGAAGAGGGAGGAAGAAGGGGGAGAGAGGTGGCAGGGGAGAGAGGAGGAGAGAGGAGGGGTGTGAGAAGAGAAAAGAGAAAAAAAGGGTGGCCGGCGCTGGCATCGACGCGATTCTTGACAGGCGGCGGAGGTGGTGGTGGGTTGCGCTGGAAGAACAAAGGAGGAAGGAATTTTTTTTTTTTGGTGTGTTTTGGGCATTTTAAAGTGTATAGGTAAAAAAGTTTTTTGAAATTACTATATCTAAAGTTATTAAAAAATTGGTATAAAACAAACTTGGCAAAAATTCACTTTGCCAAATGGGGCCTTAGTTTTGTATTTTAAAGTGGTGATGAACATGGTATAGAATCTTTGAAAATTGAAAGTATTCAGTGGTTTTTTTTTTAACTCGAAAGCAATTTAAAATTTGGTTGTTTTTGATAGAATTTCTTGTAATTTGCAAAGATAGAGGCTTTTAGTGTGATTAACGAAATATGTAGGAAATGTTAAAATAAACATTTAATAAGTTAGTTTAACTAAACCTTTTTTCCTCTTAAGGAAATGTCATAGTAAAAAATTTACTTAGACAAACATTTTGATAAGTTAGTTTATCATAGTATTTGTCTACCAAAAATTTAGTGATTTAAACATTTAAACTAAACCAACTAATAACAATTAGATAATATTTATTAAATTTATTAAAGAATAAAATAATTCAAAAAAATTAGAAAATGACACATCAGAATATTGAAAAGGCTCTAGAAGACATGGACTGGTTAATAGTATACACTATAGATATAGATATAAATATAAATATAGATAGATATAGATATAGATATAAGCATAGATTGCAGATATAGATATAGATATATATATATATATATATATATATATATAGACTGCAAATATAGATATCAATATAGATAGATATATAGAGACTATTTGTGGAACCACTCCGTCACTATCTTGAGTTCCAAAAGTGGTTATTGAAGTCTTACGTGTGCTTGGCTAGGCCGAGCCATTTTTTGCAGGCGTGTGGCTAACGCTTACATTTTGGCACCGAATTGGCACGTGATGACGCCCGCATTTGACCTCAAATCTGACACCTGATAAATGCTATATGCCAAGGATTTGACCTATAATGCCCCTATGACTGTCACAGATTCTCGATTTGCAAGATCCGTAATTTGTGACTATAAATACCTCTCCTTCTCACACGCATACGTAGCTTCTAATCATTGACTTTTCTGCTCGTTCTCAACTTTCAAATTCCTCATCATCTGACTTACGCATCTAAGTCATCTCGAGGGACTTAGCCCTAACTCTGTGTCTCCCTTGTTGTGCTGTGGCTACAAGTTGAAAGCTCGGCTCGTCAAGTTCGATCCGATGTCTTCCTGCTCGATCCGATGGCTTCCTGCTCGCACATTACTCAATACGGGTCAATTGATACACTAGGACCAAAAATTGTAAAAGATGGAAGCTATTCATAGAATCATCATATGTAAAACTTTTCAAACTTCACTAGGAAAGAAAAAATTTTATCCTCAACCAAACTTGAAAATAACCAATGGAGTTCGTTTTATAAAATAGTCCCAAATGCCAATGGATTTCCAAAACAAAATATGAAACAACAAAACATGTAAAAATAGTTCAAGTTCTGTAATGTACTTTTAACGCTTGTGCGTATAACAACAATGTATTGCTAGAAATAGGAATAGTTGAACTTCATTCTTTTTTGTTTGTTAAAAAAAATCATTTCATATACATTGCAAGAAGATATTTTTATAACGTGCAATGCACGTGCTCCTTCACTGGTTAAGAAAAAAGTGACTAAGTGACACCTTTGATTTTTTTTTTTTTTTTTTGCCCCAAAGCTGATAAAAACAAACTTCATTTTTTTTTTTTTTTTTGTAAAAAATACTAAGGTTTTATCTATGCTAATTCTAAATGGTTGGGGCTGTGGATTATTGATGAATACTTGATTTGATTTTCAAGATGAGACACTTTGGCAGACAAACTTTAAAACGCGAGTTTATGTGCGTAATCCGTAAACAACTAATAAACTCGTCCAATTGGACCAAAACATTTGCAAACAGAAAAGGTCAAAAAGCTTTTTCAAGAATTTGGACTTTTCAAGTTCAACATTTAACCAAACGGCCCAAACACGGCCCATCACTTAAGAGAAATTTTCATCAATGGTACCTTACAGTCGCTAATTGTAACGTTGCACATTTATTTTCTCAGACACGATACTCCTAAATTGAATTTGTGATTTTATTTTTACTATAATAGATCATTACCCCTCAATGTCTATCAATGTATTGAGGGTAAGAGATTATGAAGATGCATGTAGGGGTGTGCAACGAATTCGCAATCGATAAATCAGAAATTTGAATTTGAAATTTTTTTAAAATTTTGGCATCAGAATTATTGACCGAATTCGATTGCGAATTCACCAGTTCTGATTTTGAATTCGATTTCGAATTCAATTTGAAATTCGATAAATTTCGATTTCATCAAATTCGGAAGCCTTTTTTTTTATATTATAAATTTTATATTACATATATTATAAATTTTATATTTCACCAATTTCACCGAATTCAATTTTATATTACATATATTATTTTATATAATATAAAATTTATATTACATATATTATAAAAAATAATATTATATATATTATAAAAAAAATTTGGAATCAAATACAATTCGAAATAAAAAATTTCATTACCAAATTCGAACATATTTCGCATAATTCAAAATCGGAAAAACCGATTTCCATTCCAAATTCTGAATTACCGATTTCGAATATTTCGAATTCAATTCGAATTCAGTCGATAAATCGAAATATTTCGATTTTGCACACTCTTAGATGCATGGCTTCTTTGTAAAAAGTCACAAAGTGAATTTAAACCAAATTGTTAAATTCAAAATACAGTTATACTCTGATTATTGAGCTAAAAAAGACAGTGTTTTAAATATAAGCAATTTCAATATTAATTATTATATGCATTTCTAACATATTGTTGATTTTCGCTTTGCACCTTAAATTATTAATTTTAGTATTATAATACTTCCTACTTTTAGTTTGTGTCTTACTGCACAAATTATTGTCGAAATCAATGAATCTACTCATTTATTATTGAAGTTGAAAAGCTTTATCACTCTAATATAATTTCAGCATGGAATTACGCTTATCCATTCAGGGACATTAAACATAATTTCCTATGAAAAAATAGCCAAGGAAATACATTAATAGTTTCTAAACTATTTTGTTTGATTGGCCCCAATTTGGCAATATAATATGCCAAATTACGTGTCTACGTTGAGTGATAGTTTTAAGCTTAGGATTGAATTGCAAACTGGTGATAGTCTCAGGGGTACATATTAATATATTATCAACAATCTGAAAATGTCAAGTGAGTCAAGGACCATTTATGCAATTCTCATTATTCCCCAGTTTAGTGGCCACTCAACGACGTCGTTATACCCCAGCCCACTAAGACAAAAAGCAGTTACCAATAGAAGTCTGCTAACTCGCTCAACGAAGAAGTCTTCAAGCGCCCTTTATCTATCAAACACGCGAGCTGATCAGATAATATTTTCAAAAGGGCAAAGGAAAGTCCCCCGTTAGGGTTTGTTCCTGTGATCGCGGCTCAGCTTCCTCCTAGCCATGGCTATGCAAGCGGGTTTCGGCGTCTCCCGAATACTGATTTTAGTCGGCGCAGGTATTCCACTCTCGAATTTGTTCGAATTTTGTTCATATTTTTGAGATGGATCTGATCGATGATAACTGGACTGCGTGGTTTTTTAGGTTATACGGGGACTGTGTTGTTGAAGAACGGTAAATTATCTGATGTGTTAACCGAACTTCAGGTATTATTCGCCCGACTAATTTATCACTGATTTTAGTTGTCCTTTTAATTTTGTGTGGTAAATTAGTGATGATTTTCTGATGTAATTAATATTGATTGATTAGATTGTTCCTAAGGTAACTTTTATTATATTTAAGGCTGTTTATACATGTTCAAAATTACATAAACGTTGCGTTGAGTGTTTTTTTACTTTGGGTTATGCGTATGTACGTGCATTTTGGAGTAATTTGATTAATTTCTGTTTGGTCTGGCAATGGAACTTGAATTTGGATTTAGTTCATACAGAAAAGGTAAATTCTGTAGTCAGTAGTAATTTTTGGTGGTTACAGTTTTACTCTGGCTAGTGGCTACTTATTCTCCAATAGCAGCGGCCGCTTTTTGACAAGTTGTAGTCTAGTTTTGTAGATTTCGGAAAAAAGGAGGTATTTGCTATGAGAATGTGCTCAATAGTGGATAGTTTGCTTAGCATTAGGATATCTCGAAGATGATATGTACCTGTTAGAACATTGGTATAAAGAGTCAACTTTGGGAGTATATTAAATAAAGATTGTGGCACCTGGTTTTGTGGAGGATCAACATTTATCAAGTTGTAACTAAATTCATTTCTTGTATGGTCTTGGAATTGTGGCCTAAAATGGCTACTTAGTTGCGGTATGATGTGTTATATTCTAACTATCTGGAGATGCTGCAGCTCAAGTATTACTTTGACAGTGTTTAATTCAAAGTTTAAGGTCGAAATTGTGAATAAAGGTGGCTACTTTTTACAACTGTTGTGACAAAGTTTGTTTTTCAACATCTAGTTCTGAGCAAAAATCTGTATCTTCTAGAGGAGACATGTTTGGAAACATCTGGAACAAGGCCCAATAAGATACCAAAGTGGATGGTTGACTCATTCTATACTAGAAATAATCGCAGGAAATCCTTTGATAACACAGATTCTTATTTCTCAAAGATGGAGGACAGCAGAAGCAAGGTTATTAGATACCTCAGGAAAGCCCGGCCAGAACCACACATGCAAGTTTCCCTGCATGGTTCAAAAATAGTTTTCATCACATAAATTTTTAGTTTTTTTGTACTTCTAGCAATTGTAGGTTTGGCTCTTAAATACTTGTATATGGTACACACTGTTGGAAACTTTTCTATCTCATTACAAGGACATTAAGGAAATTCATATAGTTTGTCCAAAATTTGCATGTCACTTTCCAAATCTTTTTGTTAAAGGTATTCACATGTGTCCTTCTTTGGTATATCTCATGTTATGTGTTGTGTGACCATAATGCATGTCTATTTGTCAATTCGGTTATCCATATTTGTGTACATGTATTTGTTGTTCATAGGTCTGTAGCTTATGAAGTTATCGTTTTGAATGATGTCTTTGGCAGCATTTGATAAAAAGGTATGAGAAAGATGGGGAAACAGAAGGTGATTCTGATGCTATGGCTGTACAGGTAAGCATTCTTGCATAAGCCTTTAGCTGTTTTTCCATTGGTAATCTCATGTCCAATACCAATTCATGCTTTAAGAACTGGTAGAATCTATTGGTTCATATGGTGGAATCCTTCTGGGGGAACTGATAATTTCTTTCTATTTTGCTAACTTGGTGTATTGCGAATATTTCAATTCAATTCTCACTACACATGATTTTGGATTCTTGGTTGATTTATATGAAGATCCGTCGATTGGCAATGGAGGTTCGACAGTTGGCATCTGCTCGCCCAATTACCGTCCTTAATGGTGGTTCTGGACAGAATGGTTAGTTCTATCCGTATCATGCATCCATGTCAGCAGTCATAGTGTCCTTTGTGTTGTAGATTTAATTGATGTCATCTCAAAATTCTAATGGCTATTTATCTCTCTCATTCTGTCAGCCTTAGCAGCTCTGGTGCCTGCTGCTGCTTTGGGTGCCTTGGGTTATGGGTACATGTGGTGGAAGGTGATTAATGTGTCCCAAGTTTTCATTTAATCTTGTAAAATTGCCTTCATGTAGTTTTAGTACCTTCAACTGTATTGCACAAGTCAAAACCTAGAATCTTTTTTTAGTACGTTCACATGTTGCTGCTTTGGGTGCCTTGGGCTACGGGTACATGTGGTGGAAGGTGATTAATGTGTCCAAGTTTTCATTTAATCTTGTAAAATTGCCTTCATGTAGTTTTAGTACCTTCACCTGTATTGCACAAGTCAAAACCTAGAATTTTTTTACTAGTTTATTTGTAATGCTATTAATGATTATTCTTTTTAGTAGTATTAATACATTTATCCCCTTGAAACTTTTAGGGCATTTCATTCTCAGACCTCATGTATGTGACAAAGCGTAATATGGCAGCCGCCGTGGAGAACTTGACAAAGCATCTGGAGCATGTGTCTGATGCTCTCGCTGTATGTTACATTTACTTTTCTCCAGCGTTGAGTTCTTTAGATTCTACATTAATATCTTATATGGAACTTAATGGCCTTGTCTGGAAGGGAATATTGTGTTTGTCCAGTTAGTACTACCAGATGAAAAGTTCATGCAAATTACATTGAGACATTTGTGAAGTTTCTGATAGTCTTGTCATTGTTTTTTGGCATTTCCTAATGTTATTTTTTGACAATAGGCAGCAAAGAAGCACTTGACTCAGAGAATTGAGAACTTGGATGGTAAACTGGATGAGCAAGTGGAGATGTCAAAATTAATTAGAAGCGAGGTACATTCATTGTGTTTTATCTGTCTCTGGAACTTACTGCATTCCTTGATGGATGATTTATCAAGGTTCTATTTTGTTCAATGACCATTGGGAATAGCTTAATCAGGTTTCCTTGAATTTGTTAACCAGGTTACAGATGTTCGTGGTGATCTTTCGCAAATTAACTATGATTTGGATGAATTGCAGAGGATGGTTGCTGGTTTGGTGGGTTTTCCAAAGCAAGAATAACATAGTTTTTTATTGCTTTTAAGAAAACGTTATTATCTTTAGTGAGACCAGGACGTCTATGCTTTTATATATTATGAGAAAATAAGAACATATGGAGATTTAGAATATTTGTTTTATAAGTGCCCATAATAATGTGCTACAAAGGGGGGAGGGAATGAATTTGATGGAACTAAGTCAAAATGTGAAATATAATGTGTTACCACATGTGCAAAATAACAGTCTTCTGTTTGATTGAAGTGATTGAAAGTTATTTGACACGTAATAATGACCTGCTGGAAGAATTTAGTGCTTTGACAAATTGACATTGTTTTTATGAATTACCAGTTTGAACAAATATCAATAAATGTTTTAAAGTTAACAGAAATAAATTTATAGGATCTGTTTGGTCTGTCAAAACAATTTATCAATGAGTTCAATCAAACTGGAGCACTCCCACCATTCTATACAAGACATTTTTGACAGCTAGGATTGAGGTGATCTGGCAGATTCTGTTTTTGTTCGTACTATGATTGAGTTGTTCTCTTGTTTTTGGTTATGTCTCACCTGGGACAAATGTTTCATCAATACGTTTTTTTCCTGCCAACACTTTGACCTAGAAGGCAAATCAAGAAAAATGAAAAGAATTTAGATGTAGTATGACTCTGAATAATTTCTAATTGGCTTTTCAGGATAAAGTAGAGCTATTGAGATGATTGGACATATTCACTTTTGCTTCTTACTTATCTTTGTTTAACATTGGTTGTTTATATTCCCCGTTTAACTTTTTTTTGGTTCTTTTATGATTGCAGGATGGCAAACTTCTTTCCATGGAAGCCAAGCAGGTGAAGCAATTTTATTCTATATGAACAGAATTTAAGAAAACCACTATTATTAGAAAAAATCAGTAAATGACTCTCTATATTAGTATTGGATGCTAAAGCCTAAGATGGTGAATGAAAACCTTTTTAAACTTAATATATGTCTCTGATGGTTGATATTGATTGCTATAATCTTGATTATGTAAACAGGAACTTGCAAATACTGGAGTTTTGTATTTGTGCAGCGTTGTTAATGGGAAAAGGGTAAAAATGCCAGACAGGCTCCAGGTTTCTGCAATTTTTCACCTCCCTTCTGATTTTTGATATTCCATGTACTATCAATTATAAGTAATGTTCATTTTGCATTTTTTTGATTTAGGTGCTTTAGTGCAAATTTTGTTCTCTGTAAGTTTCAGAGTATCAGAAGCAGGTTTGAGTAATTTTTCCTTCAATTTTTTTCAGGATCAACTCAAAGTTGTTGGCAACTCAGTTCCCAGTCTCATGGTATTTCCCCATCTTTCTGCAACTTGTCTCTAAAATGCTGCTTAGTAGCTCATGGCATTCCAAATAAGATATAGATCGTCAATTATGACACAGATAGCTATGCCAAACATAAGGATTTTAGGGATGGGTATCCTTTTATTTGGCATGTTCAGAATTTGTCAGATAAACCGTAAGAGTGGATATCAACAATTCATTCCCTTGCCTATCAAAAATAGAAATTTAGACATTATTAGAGTGAAAGGAAGTAGAGGAGGGGGAAAAAAAACACACAGACATGCACACATGCAAGATGATGCAGACTTCATTTGTCCTCATTCAAACACGCTCCTTCAAAGGTGGCCTTGCCGGTGGTCCCCCAAGTTGTTTCATGTAATTCATTACATGGTGGTGTCTGTTGATGCCTTGGTTTCTTCCTTTTACTGGTGGTTTCACTTTAATTTTGAAGCCCTCAGAATTCTTTATCTGTTCAAGCCAGAAACTGTGACCGTTTATTTCTCTTTTCTTTAGATAAAAGAAGGGGAAAAGAGAAATAATATGTCCTGTTTGTTGATAGGGTCTGCTGCCCTGAACTCTTCTACATCTTTCCAATGAATGCATAAAAAATATAGCATATCATTTATTAACATCTGTTTCAAATTCTAGTCTCTTTTTGTTCAAGGATGTCATATCATTTGATTCATTATATTCTGAATTGGTCTCCTTTGAAATTTCTTCAGGGTCTTAAAGATGTTGTAGATACAGTGGAATCTGCAAACAACAATAGGTTGATTATTGATGGTGCTTCACGAGATGGGTTGGATAAATTGAATGACCAGAAACCCAGAAGCTTGACGAGGTACTAGTTCCAGCACTAGTTGTCCTTATTGCTCTCTGTTCTTTTATTCACTTGAGTTGCATTCCACATGAAGTGTGTTGAAGTCTTTAATATGGAAGATGGATGGACTCTTTCCTGTTCTTCTAAAGATTGCATGTCTACTGGCATTCCTATCCCTGTTTTATGTGTCCTCTTCTCCTTATTCTTCCCCTTTTCGAAATTGGGGTGCAATTGCTGGGTTTGTTATACATTGTCAAGTAATTACCCGCCCTTAAATTTGCATGGCTGCCGAAAATTGTCTCTATTTTTTTGCAGGATGGGTTCGATAAGGTGTTGATGAGAAGCATATTCTATCCTGGTTTAAGGAACCGCTTCGTGGTGACTTGTTTGTATTTTGGTGTGGCCATGGAAGAGAGAACGTCGAATAATGCAGCATCGGGTTATTTTAGACTTGGAAGTTTGTTATTAAACCCGGGGAGCTTTATGATTTTGTTTATATTTCTACTTCTTCTTCGATGTACATGTCCTTTTCCTAGCGTCGGAAGTGCTGGTTTTTTCCCTTCCCCTGGTCAATGACATGTATTTCCTGCATTACTTCTAGTACATTTTAAACATAACTGTCACATCTCAATGTTTATATTAGAAATCACGAACTGCAAGTGAAAAGGGTTGAATTCATCTCGAAGACAATCAATATCCTGCGAGGTTTTTCTTTTAAGGATTCCTGCTGTTGTTGAAACTGCTAACCAGGGATGATACAATGATTGTGCTTCATTCTCCAGCTTGTCATTTCTGACAACATTCGAAGTGTTTGGAAATTAAAAAAGAAAAAAAAAACAGTTGGGATATATTGTCCGCACGTTGTTGGATGTTTGGGTGTCTCATGTATGAACAATGAACTTCATTTATGCTCTGGGAAATTGTGTGGTAGTACGGTTGACGTTGTCTTACCCTTTCGATGTGATTGTGTTAGAGATGTGCAAGGGTAAAACTCATTATTCTTTATCTTAAAGACCAAACATGGGTATGTAATACAACGACACTGGACGGGGAAATCCCATCAATAAAACTGGGTTAATTAGGACAAATTGATCTCTCAAATTTGAGTGTTTTTATTTTCAGACTTCTTTCTTCAACGCTCGTTCCATGCTGAAAAAGGGTATGGGCTCAGCCCCCTAGGCTTGAGATGGTGGGCGGAAGCTGCTTTGCCAGGCCACCCACCCAAATTGGGCGCAATCTTAGCCCTCTCTCTCTGTCTCTTTTTCTTTATTTGTTTTTTTTTTTTTGGCCTTTGGGTTCAAAAGGTGGCAACTGGCAAGAAAATGCTTTATTGTTTTTTATAAAAAAATTGCTTTATTGCAATGTTTTAAAACTTGAATCGTTAATTGAATTAGCGAGATGTTTGGGTTGCAGTTTAATCGATCGGATTGGTTCAACTCCAATTCAATGAATTTTTTTAATAAAATATAAAGGTATATATGAACAGAATAAGATATTCAATGGACTAATTCAAGTTTTTATCTAATAAAAAGTTCAATATTTTCAAAGAACTTGGACACATAACTTTTTAAATTATAAGTTCAAACAAATAAATTTCATCTCAATTGTATCTACCAAAATATAATCTTAAATCCTACCCAAGAATACTACAATATTCTGAAATTAAACAAAACTCGTGTCCTTAGGAATTAGACATTGTGAATTTGAACTTTAAACCGTATCTTTGGGAATTAAATATTGCAACTTTGTTTAAAAAAAAACTTGGAGCCTGAGTGAAGTCAGGAACTAAAAAGTAGAGATGAAAACTTGATGAGGAAAAAGATGAGAAGAAAGTCAGTGGGTGCGGCACTTAATAACTACTCTTTAGAGTTAACAAGAATCTATTCTTTTTTTTCAGTTTGACAGACAAAAACAAAAAAATTGTCGGTTCAACGGTTTGAATGGTTCGCACGATTCACACAGTTCTCATTGATTTTTAAATCCAATTAACCCAAAACATGAATTGGACCAAAGTCACGACCAATTTGCAGTCTGACCAATCGAACCTGCCAATTCAACCCAAGTTTCAAAACACTACTTTATTGAGGTTGTGCTAAAAAATCACAACCCTAAGTCATCCAAAATACTAAGATGAACCAAACATAGCCAAGAAATCCAACTAATTGGATACTATATATGGTTGGTGCAAACAGAATCTATTTGAGCAATTTTGGAAAGGTGTTAACTTCCAAATGGTCCTTTCTCTCCAGCTCTAATTTTGTATTTTTCCTTTTGTTAACTTATTGAAAATATCTGCACCATCCCAACAAGCCTAACAAATTGGAACAACGTCCGCGCTCCATGACAGCAGGCCTCCTTTCCAAGAAGTGTCGAGAAATTGTCTCATCTACTTCACGCCTTCTTCCACAATAGGGGCCATGCCATGCAGAGGGAAAGTCCCAAGGCACTGTTGAAGCTCCTCCAAATTCCAACTCTTTGGATTACGTTCTTCAAAACAATCAAATTCAGAATAGGATGAGCAGAACCTTACAATAAGAGAGCCATGCATATGTGTTTGTTTGTAGCTTCAATTAGATCAATTATTACCGTAATATCCTTGTCAGTATTGTACACATGGTTAGAGTTCGAATATGCAGCAAATGCAACAATGAAGGAAATTTTGCGCCATTCTTTACCGTTTGCTAATCGGAGTCAAAAAGTTCTCATCACTTGAGGTCAACTAAGTATCAACCAAAAAGAGCAAGAAAACAAAACAATTGGAGTGTTGCAAATTTTTGGGGAGTTTATATTTCTGTTTTAAATAGAAACAAAAGTTCATAAGCCAAAAAGCTAACTTGCTTAAAATAGAACCTTTTCAGTTGTCACAAGAAAATATATCAGGTAAAAGTCTTAGACTATCTATGATTAATGTATATATAACTCGTTTATACTGATGAATGATCGATGATAGTGCTCATCAGGATGGCATTTACGTTCTTGTTGTATTTGAAGTTATTAGCTATAAAAACCTTGATCTAATAACTAATTACTGTAGCTTCCTTAACATCTTTCTTTTCTTTTATTCTTTCATGTGATTACTGATAAAGTCAAGATATCAAAGGTACACATATGCGCGGCAGAGTGTTATTCCTAACACAAAAATTTACAAATTCTGCATTCCTCGTTTGGATTCTCCTTCACCATCTGATAATGGCAGGATTAGTATGACGTTATTAGTGGGGGATTTCATAACTACTCTCAATCGAAAATGTGATATTCGTAACATGAATTTATTGACTTCAGATCCCATGTCATATAAGACCAGAATCCAAGAAAGGGTTCTACCTTATTGAGTTGTAGCTACATAGAAAGTATATGGTTGCAATGGAATAATTTGTTTAGATAATTAAGTAGAACGAATACCATTTTTACTTGGATTGATCTTTGCTGCTGTGAGTTGATGCATGTTATGGTCCAAAATTTCAATGTCAAATTTAAATTGAGATTAATTATCATGCATCCAGGCTTACAAGTATACACGACATCGGTTTAAAATATTAAGGATTAATTTTTTATGCACTGATAGTGCAGTGATTTTTTATACTAGCGGTTATGAATGTATGTCGCATGTGCATGATTTGAATTTTAAATCTAAATTCATATTGTGTAACAATAATCTAAATTTGCTAGTATTAAAAAAAAATTTTACACTGACAATGCATAAAAAAAACTTACTCAAAGAATTAATCCCTTTTATTTTACCTATGCGTTTGTCTTATGTAAGTAACAAATACATATTAGAGTTTGGGTTGGCAATACTGCAACCGTTATAATCTTCTTATCAGAGCAATATTTATCTAAATACCAACATTATTCTCAACTAGTCAATCTCATATATTTTAATTGATTTTGTTGGACTCATTATCCACCAATTACTCTTTTTCTTTCTCTTTCTCATTAACACAACTAGGTTATGTTTGCTTCTCTCATTTCCTCTCCAATTCCTACCTTCCAATCTCTCTCCATCTTTCCTATTTTACAATTTCTTTTCATTTTATTGAGACTTTTGTAGTATATAGTTCAAGATCTTTTGCATAATACTCTTATCCGCTTCACTCTTGCTATTTTTCCATCACTATCAGTAAGTTTTTTTTTTTTGGTTTTTTTTCTTTTATTCCATTATGTTTTCTATTAAATAATCTCTCTTACAATTTTTTTTTTTTGGATTTTATTCCCTTATGTTTTCCATCACTATCATTATATTATTACAAATTTTCATCAATTTGCTTATAACTCCTCTATGTCCCAAGTGCTTCTTATTATAAGTACTTTACCTACTCTTAGACAGGTTCATCAATTTTATCTGAACCTTAAATCTTTACTGTGCAATAGCTGTTTTGGTGGACAAACTCATATTCGTTAGCAAGAGAGGGGGGGGGGTCATTAGGCCACATCTAATCCTCTGTATCAGAGTATTTTTTTTCATATTATAAAATTAGAATCTTGAGGGTCTACTTTGCTTTTTTTTAATTATTATTTTTTATTAAAGACCATGGGAATACCATATGATTGTTATTATGATGTAATTCAAACTCAATCCTATGATATATGCAACATATTTTATCTCTTTCAATTTCGTTTGTTCAATGTACTAGTGTGCAGTTGATCTTCTTGCAAACATCACTATCTTTTCCACTTTTCTAATTATTATATAAATCTTGATTTCAACATGTGTCCATAATTTGTAATAACTAGATTAAATTTATTTTAAATTGCAATACGTTCTATATCCATGAATATTAAAGGAAAAGTGTGTCTACATTTTTTTATTTTTTGGATTCCAGAGACTACTATGGAAAAGCTAAATTACTTAGTGACATGACATGAAACTCAAAACCTACAAGTCCTACAATGTCAGCTGAACAAATTCAATTTTCTAGCAATCTATCAAAGCTTCGATGATCAGTTTTATTTCAGTAACAAAAGTGCCTTCTCGTTTACATGGTCATTGATTTGTTAGCAACCAGAAGTTTTACATAGCTATGGAGCAACTACTTAGTACCTGACATGATCAGTTTCTAGATAACTACCAATTATCATCATCTTCATATAATTCTTACAATAATTGTCTATGAATTGAAGAAGGGTGAGGTATTGAAGGCATCATTCCACCGTGATGCGCTAAATGGAGATACTCTCTTCTCCTCTGATGCCAATTCAGGCAACTTATGGCCACTGTTGAAAGGATAAAAATAAGGAAAACTCAGGCTACTTCCCGGAAAGAATGAGAAATCATCTTGTTGATGACCACCACCTTGCACTGGTTGATTCTTCAAGTCATTTCCATCATTTTGATCATCATTATCAGCATTAGAAGTCTTCTCCACCATTTCTCTGAACATCGAGGATCGGAGGAGTAGGCTGAGGGCAGTAGGGGATGATGACATGCTACAAGGGCTAAGAGGCATCTTTCTTTCGATAACTTCTTGTTTTTGAGGTACAGATAACGGTCCTGATTTGAAAGAATTAGGGTTGAAGGAGAACTCATGACGATGAGGCTCCTGATGATCAGTCAGATTGAAGTTGTGAATAGATGCGGTTTCAACAGGCTGGGATGTTAGAAGATCATGAGATGCTGTTGAACTAGAACCTGGTTTTAGCCATTTTATGTAAGTGCTCAAGTCAAAGTTAGTAACGGCATTGATTCCTCTATATTCAATTGCTGCAATGTCATAAGCTCTTGCAGCTTCTTCTTGAGTACCTGCATGAAAGATCAAGATTTCAATTATTATCCCTCGCTCATTTCCCACTTATACTCTGAAAAAAAAAAATAGTATGATTATTTTGTGAACAAGGGGGTAAAGACTCACCATAGGTACCAAGATAGAGATACTTGTTTCCGAAAACTCGGCCTATTCTTGCTTCCCATCTACCATTATGATGATGTCTGAAATTAATATAAATGACGAACTTTAGTGTTGATGACTAGGCGATGAATGAAGAAAAGAGTGGCAGAAGATTAGAAAGATGACTTTTGTTGTTACCTTGCAACCCCTCTATATTTGGATACTCCTCTTGCAAAGCCACTGCTTCTCCTGTATCAAAAAATGAAATGAAGGTTTTAACCAATTTTTCTCTTGAGAGTGAGTCTATTGCAAAAGTGAGATGATCATCAATCATCAACAGGCAAGTTGAGCACCTTCTTAAAGAGGCCAAGTACTCCTCCTTTGTTAGATTCTGCATTATCTCAATCTCGTTTGCATAATCACTTGTCTGACAAAAGAAATTCAGAAAACAAGGTCCCATCAGCTACCAACATTAACCTGAAGATGGAGGACAATTTCTATCAAATTCATTTGATTTGCCAATTAATCATACCGGGAAATTGGTGAAAGTTGAGGTCCCCCAATACTTGATTGCAGCCAAATCATATGCTCTTGCTGCTGCTTCTTCTTCATCATAAGCCCCTGACAATGGCACAAATAATCAGTTAGTTGTCTTGCAACTTCCATCTCTCTTGAGAAAATGGAAAATTCCAGCTATGAATTGAATCATTCGATCTAGATGCTCACCAAGATAAACTGCTCCACCCATCAGTTGTAGACAATGCAGGGTCCAGCAGCATTTACCAAAAAATAAAGGTATTAATAACCACTTATCAAACTAGAAAACAATATAGAGAAGATGAGTAATTATACGACACAAAGATTGCTAAAATATTATCCTACCTTGTTTTCCCTTCTTTTTCTGTGTTGCATTCCAGGATGCTTTGTCCCATAAATGAGCCTCAAAACGTCCTGTCCACCTATGTCTAAGCGAAAAGAATCTGTGTTGTCAGTCCAACATTTCCCATGAAATAAACTAGTTATGAAAACATACGTAAATAAATTCAAAAAAAAAACCAATATAATAATACCTGCTAACTCCTCTAAATCTTGAACTTCTCTTAACTGTTGTAGTTGCATTTGCACCATTGTTTTGATCAACCTGCTGTATTTGTGGCTGCTGCTGATCACGCCCTCCCGGACTAGCCTCACCAGTAAGTACTGTCATCGCTGATGGAGATCTTCTTCGTCTTCTTACACATTTCGTCTCTGGCACATCACTTTCCACCAAGCAATAGCTCCTGCTTCGGGCGCTTGCCTCAGATTTCACAATGCTCAACTCCATCTTTTTCTACAAAAATTCAATGTAGCACAGGATAAGAGCAAGAGGAAACGATGGACAATACGAAAAGGATAGGCTGTGCGATGATAAAAGATCATGCAAAGCCATATAAATAGGGATGATTCTTTGTTCATTTGCTGATTTTGTACTTTCTGTTAACGACCAAATCATAAGAGCAGAGACAAAATCTGATCGATGATTTCGGAGGGAGTTTTATTGTCTTATGGACAGATAGGCTCTTGCACTGTTTTGGAATAGTGAAGATTAATCAGACTTTAGCAGTAATCCACGTAGAATAAGATCTAATTACGTTGTCTCCAAGGTTTGTGTCTGGACTTATCATGTTGTCTCACAGATAAATATCACATATTTTTCCTTTCATTTCAATTTTACTGCACAAACTATTGGGAGCTGTTGAATACTGTTGAAATATTCAACAATTAACATGCTTTTAAAGGATAGTTTGCCTTTGCTTGTATACGTATCTAGTATCCGAAAAACGAACAATACCACCCCA
The DNA here is from genome assembly GCF_003713205.1 of Coffea eugenioides. Classification (NCBI taxonomy): domain Eukaryota; kingdom Viridiplantae; phylum Streptophyta; class Magnoliopsida; order Gentianales; family Rubiaceae; genus Coffea; species Coffea eugenioides. The sequence goes on from NC_040042.1 coordinate 5,112,079, forward strand.
CAAAATCTGCTCATTGAAAAAAAATTATAATTTGGAAGCAATGTTTGCCTGGTGTAAATAATTCCTCTGCAATTAAGTTCTTGAAAATTTTCTTCACTTTAAATCAAAAGGACCAAAATCTCTTAATTTGGGGAAAAAATCTATTATTTTGATTGGTTGCAAACTTTCTTGAATGCATGGCGCTTTATGATCAATGCCTTCCTCTGAGGATTTCTTTCAATTTATCGGTTGAGTAAGACAGGAAAGAAATGTAAAATTTAATAATTGAAACTTGAGATTGAATAATGTTACAAAATTGATTTAATTTCTTTTAGACAGATTTTTTATTTTGTGTGGAAGTAACTAGTTTTCTAATTAGTTTTAGTTACTTGAAATAATACCCAAAAAATTTTCTATTTTGTTTAAAATTTAGAAGTTATTTTCTATTCTGTATAAGTCTAAAAATTAGCATTGATTTCTCGTTGTTATTTGATTTTTTGGCCAAATAATGTTCTCTATAAATAAATGAGTTGGCATACTATAAAAAGATACACAAAGGACACATAAGAGCGACATGTAACCGTATACATAGGGTGTGAGAGAGGGTTCTTAGAAAATGAGAGATGGTATATAAGGGTTGGATTTGGATTCAATTTGTATTCTTGTATAGGATTTTCCTTTCATAATAAAGAACGGGTTTATCTCCGTAGACGTAGACTCAATGGTGGGATCGAACCACATTAAATATTATGTATCATTTATCTTTCATGTTTGTGGCTCGTTAATCATTAAATTATTGTGTACTTGATATCTCAATAGTCATGTGTTCCGCGTTTGGATCCTAACAAGTGATATCAAAGTTTGGTCGCGAGACTAGGTCGCTCACAAACACTTGAATCCCAACAAACTGGTATCAAAACAGGATTCATGATTGGATCCTGGTTAACTACTGAGATCAAGTGAATTAGTGGTTGTTATCAATTGAACAATTTAATAGGTGGTATCCTTGTTTCAAGAGTTTGACAAAAAGCATTAAAAGTGAAGGATAGGAAGTTGAAAAGCACGGAGATACTTGACGATGAATCTAGACAGGTAATTTAAGGGTCAAGGAAATTGTGGAATTCAATATTGATTTTGGACGTGAATCAATGAAAACTTTCTCACAATTCCAACGGTTGATACTTCATCCCGAATGGTTATTAGATTTGGATTATGTTCTTTAGGTAGTGTGGCATATATCCTAAAGAAACAAAGATATCTAATTTTCATACGCAAGAAGACTCTAACGGTTATGAATTTTTTGTTTTAGGTGGAGTTTTGAAAATACATGTGACGAGACAGTCCTGAGAATGAAAAAAATATTGTAATTTTACCATTTGATTACCTCAATGGTTAGAAATAGAATTCACAGAAGGGGATTCGGAATTGCAAGTGGTGATGAGAAGAAATTCTACAAAGGGAGATGGTGCATTGAGACACTTTATCGCGAGTCAACTGGAGGTTGAATTCAGGGTAACTACACATGTTCATTCGCCGATTGAATCAATTTGGTGTCAGTAATGTATTGATTCAGATGTGTAGTTTGGTACCATATTATTTGATAGTTGAAGGCAAATAGTTACTAAAAGAAATATTCGTCAAGGTGGAGATTTGTTAGAAAATTGACTTAATTTCTTTTAGACAGGTTTTCTTTTTGTATGAAATTAATTAGTTTCCTAATTGTTTTAGTTATTTAAAGTAGTAGTCAAGGAATTTCCTATTTTGTTTAGCATTTAGAAGTTATTTCCTATTTTGTATAAGTTTAGGAATTAGCATTAGTTTCCTGTTGTTATTTGATTTTTTGGCCAAATAATGTTCTCTATAAATAGGTAAGTTGGTATACTATAAAGAGACATACAAGGGACACATAAGAGCACACAAAGGCGACATGTAGTGTTATACATAGGGTGTGAGAAAGTGTTCTTGAGAGATAAAAGATGGTATACAAGAGTTGGACTTTGGTTCAAATTGTATTCTTGTATAAGGTTTTTCCCTCATAATAAAGAATGGATTTGTCTCCATGGACGTAGGTTCAATGGTGGAGTCGAACCACGTTAAATATTGTGTCCCCCTTGCAGGGGGAAGCTCTCCCAACGTTATTTTTCCATTCCCATAGGTTTCGAACCCGAGATCTCATGGTTAAAGGATGCAAGCCCCTCCACTTGCACCAACATCCGTTGGTTGTTATCCTGCAGTATGATGGTTGGGTTATGGTGCCTCCAATCTTTCACGGTTTTTGTTGAAATTTTAGGGTCCTATGACTAACTTTCTCAGTTATATGAGGGGGATTTTCTCAGAAGAAAGAAGAAAAGAGAATCAACATCTTCTCCATTGAGTGTGAATGCCAAATGATCAAAACTATCCAATGACAAAGACAGAAAATACTTCAAACCTGCGTCTGAAATGGAAAGGTTGAAGTCATGTATCTTATGAGGGGATGGAGGAGAAGAACTTCTACGAATGTAAATTGTACTATATGATACTCATGATTTTATGAGTTTTTGTAGCTGGATGCATATAGAAACTGAATAGTTTTTAACAGAAATGTGCAATTATATTTTCACAACAGTTAGCTATAATCCAATGATTTCAGTTTCAAAGATTCAATACTGGTACATTCTGCATTTTTTTTTCTTTTGTTGCTAAGGAGCTATTGCCTTATTGATTTAGTGGTTAAGGTTGAGATTTCAAAAATTACAGGTCTTAAATTCAAAATCTCCATTCCCTTCCCAGATTATTAAATCTCACAATATATATATATGTATATGTATATAAGTTATGATCCTATGTTAATTCTAATCCTATGGTAATCATTGAGAGAGAAGAAAAAGGAGTGGTCATAACTTAGTTAATTAATCAAAGTACATTTCATCTTCGCTTAGTGGAGTTAAGTTGGTCGATATCATGGTAATGATCAAGATTAATGGAGTTAAGCTATGTATACCACCTCTAATGTTCATCACTCACTTCGCATCATAATCCACTTTTAACTCAATCAATCTCAATTTGCACATTAATTAATCATGAAAACAACTAAAACAGATTGCCCTAACTCAAGGAATATTACGAAAGCTTCCATCCCATATCGAAACAATTCTTCAATTACCAAGTATACTAATTAATCGTTCATAAGCAGAAAAATTAAAACCTAATCATGCTAGTCGACAGAAAGATTAATATAGCTTAATTGCTATTATATTTGTAAAAATTTGAATTAGACAAATTGTTACATTATAGTCAAAAGCACCAAACCTGTCTTATCTGGGACAAGAGCACCGAAATTCTCCCGCTAATCTCGTCTTCTTTGATAATGAGCAGTAAATTTTTGTCATATACTCATATTATGGGACAATTATTTTTGTTTTGATACTGTCTTGTGCCTTAGCCTTTTCTTGGGAATCTTCGTCCAGCAGAAAGTCATACTTTTAACTTAAGTTGGCTTGGTCATAAAACTATAAAAGCTGTGTGTGTTGAGAGAAATTGTGTTTTGGTTAATTGGCGGTCCTAACAATAGAATCAGACGATATGATAATCTTTCAGGTGGTGGCTATTGATATTATTTTAGAATCATTGCTATTGACTTAATTAATTGATTTCTTGTTATCAGGGTTTGGTGAAATGTGAGAATCTTAATTTAGTAGTGTTCATGTATTAAAGGTTTCTAATCTTCTTAACAAGTAAAAAAAAAAAAAAAGCTAAGTTGCCATCTACACTCTATTAGCGGCATTTTTGAAAGCGCTGCTCTAACGAATGCCCAATGCATACTTGTTAAAACATCTTAAATCACACAAACCATACCATGTGAAAGTATACGTTAGTAATTATTCCCTTAATTACCTTGCATTTATAAGCTTTCTCTATCGTCCAATGTGTACTTGTTAACCAATAAGGTTAGCCCAGTGACCAGGGAAGGACTATTAGAGTTTTTCCTGCCATCATATTCAGAATTCAAATCCTAAATTTAACAGTTAAGGGTGGAAAGAACGTGATAAGGGTGTGGGAGGTAAAAGGGAAAAAAAATGAGCATTCATTAGACAAACCCTTTTTAAAACGGTTTTAAGAAGTTCATTTTTTATTATTTAACATTTTCTTAGACTATTATTTTAGCCCTTAAGCTGTATGACTCTGGTAAAAGTGAACTGTCGTCCTTTTATGTGTGCATGTCTTGATGAAGACTATGAAGAATTAAACACACTAATTTAAGAATTCAAGAATCAAGAATCAGAAAATATTAAAAGGAACAAAATTTACAATTTTCCATTGTAAAACAAGCAAGGGGCGTGATTTAATTAGAATCTTGGTCATGTTGAGGGCATTTAACCAAAATTTGCCATTAATGCAAATTTCTATGATATAAATTTAATTTTAGTGTACTCAATGACTACTAACAATTTCATTAATAAAATTGGTTATTTATCAAAAAAAAACCCAATTGGTCATCTTAAATATTGAATTGACAAAATTTATTTACTTCCATTTAATTCGAAATCCAATCCTTCACTAATTTAAAGCTCATCTAAGTTATTGTGATCCTGCAATTTTATTCCCACCATGATTATCCTGCTACTAGTATAATTAAACTACGATACATATATCTCAGAATTGGGCCTTGGCTTGGCAGGCGCTCACTCTACAGATAAATCATCCTCCACCCGGGCCGGACTTCAGAAGGGCCCAATTTTTGTGGAAGATCTGGATCATTTAAGGATCCAAACATGAACCAGATCAAGCACAACAGGCTTTCACCTGGTACCGGGCTACCTTCAAGTCGATACTTCTGAATCAAGAATTACATTTATTAACCCAAGGAAAAAAAAGTTTACTTAAAAGCAAAAAAAAAAAAAAAATTAAACCACTGCAGTTGTAGGGGAGTTTGGATTTCTCGATTTTGGATGTTTCTTTTTGGTATAGGTTTATTGTAAATTGAACCCTTGAACTACTATTACTGACTTGCAAATTGCACTGTTAACTTTCAATTGTAGTAACATTTTAGTACATAATTACACTATCAATTTATAGCACGTAACTGAATTTTGTTGAGAAATTAATGAATTTTCCTGAACAATTTTGATGAAAATAATTCAATACCCCTAAAGAAATAAGAATATTTGGTACATAGATGCAAATTATCAGTACATAATTTTTTGAACAATTTTCTACAAAATTAATAGTCTAAAGATATTGCAGTGCTCAGCAAAGTTAAAATCAACGATAGTCTAAGGGTGCATAACCTTTTAGTTTTATGTTGATTGGATTTGGAAAATAATCACATCTAAGTATATATTGAGTAAATCTTATATACACTAACGGTATATACACTATTACGGTTGGATATACGATACATATGCAAAATTTTACTTTCAAATTCATATTCGAATTATGCATCATGCATCTAACCGTGAAAATATATACACTATCATCAATGTATAGAAAATTAATCCTTTTATATTCACTAGTAAATTTTGGAGTCTCTCTTGAACTAATAAAAAAAAAAAAAAAAAGCAAAGGCACGCTAATCCTCTATCATAGTCACCCTAATTGAAGTCCAAAAGAAACAACCATAGACACCTAAGCCACATAGGGAGTTCTTGGGCCTTAATGGATTAATCTGCAGGGCTTCCCCAACTATTCCTTGGAATAGTTCAGTAATGACTCAAAGAAAAAGCCCAAGATAATACCTAAATGAAATTGATCAAAGTTGAATTTAAGGTGGTGTGAGTTTTGACCCAATCAAACCAAAAGGAATTTAAAAAGAAAAAAGAAACAAAAGGACAAATACATGGTGTGAAATGTGAATGGAAGAAATGAATGCAAAATTTGACTAAGTATTACCAATAAAAGAGAAGTAGACTACAATATGTAATTGACGGCTATTGGCTACGGCAGTTGTACCAATCAGTACAACTTACCGCCCCACCAACTTACCAGAAAAAGAAAATTCAGATATAAATTCTTGAGGAAAATTTTTGTCCTGAAAAGTGAAAGGTAGGAAGGCGACTTTTGCTTCTAGGGCCAAACTTTTCCCTGTGTGTAGCTGCCGAAGGCTATGTTGATACCATGAAAGTTTGAGTCCATTAGCAGCTAATAAAGAAAGATTCTAACTTTTGGGATGGTGTCACCATTAATTACTCCATCAACTAACGAATTAAATTTTTTGTTCTCAATCCACGTGACTTTTTGCTGGATCATACCTGTAAAAACAAAAAATTGTATAATTAACCAAGAAAATCAGATATAATCTCTTAATTAAGACCTTTGTTTTGGGTTATCGCCTTAAATTAATCCCTTCTACGACTTTTTTATTACCTGTTTATTTTGGCTTTGCCAGTTTGTAATTGTTAGTTTCTAAGTAAGTTTACAACTTGCTTGGATTGTTTTTTTTTTAGCAAAAAAAATTATTATGTTTTCCGTAAGCATATTTTTCAATCACTTTTTTTTATTTTATATATATATAATCGCTCGTTATATTACATTTTTTTTTAACAAAAAAAAAACTCCAGAAAGTAGCAATTCAAACTGTCTTAGTTAGACTGTTCAATTGGGGCTTGCAATCATTGTGGGTTACTTGTAGCGTTGATTTGTGTGGTTACTTGTACCTTGTGTTGACTTTAGATGATACTAGAACTGATTTACAATTCTAGAAGGCTTCAATTCTCTATAATTTTGTTTGAATTTTATAAATAAAGAAGCGTGGTCTTGTACTTTCAAATTGTCTTTTTTTTTTTTGTCTCCAATAGAATGGAACTTTCGAAATTAATAACATGAGCGTCAATATCAAGAGTTAGTAAAAGCAAAAAAAAATTATTATTATTATTATCATTATTAAGAAATAATTCCAAATTAATCACATACGCGTAATATTTTTTAGGGGTCAGTTACATAATTTCTTTCGCGTTGATTCGGCCCAAAAAAAAAATATAACACATTAGAGAGAGCTCTCTCTAATTGAAATGATTCTTTGGCTCAAAAGCAAAAAGAAATAATTCCAATTTTTTTTTTTTTAAAAAAAAAGGGATTAAATCAACATCTTTAACATCTAAATTAGGACATTGATAATGCTGCAATTTAGTAGTAAGTATGTATATTTAGCTTATGCAACATGTCATTTGTTATAATCTTACGCGCCAAACTAAAAATTAACGTGAAAAAAACACGAAAAGAATTGGTCAAAAGTTTTCAAAAAGCACAAGAAAGAAAACAAAAAAGAAAACCCCTAGTCAAAATGAATGGTCATTAACGTATGGAGAAACTATTATTCTGATGATTAATACAGCGGCCGTGGAAACGCGTGAATCTGCGGCATTTATTTACCCCAGAAATGGTTTGGATTTGGTGAGCCAAGTCCACCTGAAAAACAGTAGTGAAAACAAGAAGGATACGTAGATGACTTTGAGAAGTATCTTCAAGATTTGGGATTTAAGGAAGAAAATTCAAAGACTCGAAGGAAAGGTACTAGAAAGAAAAAGGGACGTATGAAAAGTACGCCTCCACATACGTACCGAAGAAAAGCCATCTCCGACCAATCAATTGGCCAATGGGCAAAGGGCAAGGGGAAGGGAGGGAATATGAGGGGTAAATAGTGGTAGATTCATTAGATCATCTAAATGTGTAGAATCCAATATGAAGTTTCCAAATTTGGACCATTTCAAAGCATGAAAGATGCTGTTTCTGTGTTGAAGTCATGGTCTTCATTCTTTGCCTCTATCCCATGAATATCACTTTTTTTCTTTCTTTCTTTCTTTCTTTCTTTCCAGAATACTACTACTAATTGGCCAATGCTTCCGACCATGTCTTAAAAGTCTTATCTTACCAAGGGATAAGATAAATCTTTGTCCAATCATTCAACCTCCTCCTTTTGATAAAAATCTTGTATTTTAGGACTAGATAAACCTAAAATGGTGGGGGTATTACTATTAGACATTTAGACATGATAGGTTTCTGAACTCTTATTTTGGGTCCCCTTTGTACAGTATTTTTTGATTATTCCATACTTGGAAATTGTGGAGAATGAGTTGGACTCCTTTCAGTAATCAAGAATCAAGCTGGACTTTACTCTTTTGCGTTACAATATGAACAAACAAACATATGGAGTTTTCTTGGACTTTGCTTCCCACAAACTCAAAGTGATCAATGGATGCCCTATGGTTTTGGTTCTATAGTACAATCACCTAAATGCACTTGTTCCTTCTGCACTTTTTAGAAAAAAAAAAAACAGAGTGGAAAGAGAACGGGAGGAGGATTAGAATCTAAAACTTCTGAATCAAAACTTCTTCGGCAATGTTGTTTATGCTTTCGTCATCTCTCTAATCTAACAAACTCTTGTCTTCACTAGTATTCTATTTATATTTTACGTGCGCCCCGAACCAAAAGGAACCCAAAACAATTTTAAAAAATAAAATACGATCAGAGCCCTTAAAATTCTCGCCACCAAGGCACCAACTATCAAAAAAAAAAAAAAAGTAATTTTGCATTCCAAATATCAGATTCCCATCACAGGGTAAGAATCAAGGAGCACGACTAAAAGGGACTAACTAGTATCTGGAGGGCAATAAGAGTCTCAACAAAAAATATGTGTTGCCATATAGAATCTGCTATCTGAGGAGGGTGATGATGCTTGCATCCATGAATCATAGAAGGACAAGCAGAGCATTATAGGAACTTTAGAATCTTATCATATGAGAGCATTAATCAAGAAGTTGATGAGCACAATGCTGCCTGTCGCCTGTAAATAAGTTGACCATTTCTTCTTGGAGAAGGTTACCAATAACGTAGCAACAAGAATTCACCAGTTCTAGAACTTGTGTCCAGAGAAACCAATCAATTTAGTTTGAGGCTTAGATGAATTTATACCAACACACCTACCTACATATGGAGTATATTATTTTGCTTACTTCCGCTAGGATGCTGCCTAATGTGATGCACGTCAGCTTGAATTCATGGCTTTCTTGTGCACCAATTGCAGGGTAGTCGTGAGTTACAGGTGAAGAGAAGACAAGCATGCTTTGTGCCATGGATTCTCCTGATCCGTGATTCTTATTGATTATTTTGCTTATTTAAGTACATCCCACAATCATACAGCAACTAAAAGACATTGGGTAGAAATAGGAATAAAATCCATAAATATAATTGTTTTTTTAAAAGGGCATTAAAGGCACAGACGACAAGAAAACAAAGGTGCACTTAGGATTACATCATCATATCATATTAAGGGTGCTTTTGATAAAATTAAAATCTGAATCCGTTAAGTTATGTTACTGAATTGTTCAGTACTAAATCTGATACATTTAAATATATATTATATTATCAATTAAAAACTTTTCATTGGGGGACACATATTGAGTTCTTGTCTATCAGCCAACAACATAAATGTCCTGAGTACTCAATTTTTTGAGTATTATTTATAGACAAGAGCCAAAGCTCTCAGGAAACAATCATATAGAAACTTTAGAAAGAATTTCTACTTTTAAATCGTAGAGTATTGGTTACTTTTTGCTATGGGGCAGCATGTAGTAATTAGCTCTGAAATTATGGTACGGTTCACACCTTGTAGCCAAAAAGAGGAATTAATTCACACCTGATAGGGCTTTTTTTTTCATGTCCCAGCAGAATTAAAGTGGAAAAGTTAGTCATAACCACTTTTCCTAAAGAATCCACGACGTGGAACTTCCCATGTCCATAAATACACATTCGTTGTACTTTGTATGTGGAGTAATTAACAATCTAATGGCTTTCCGGGAATCAAGATTGTAGGAATTTAATTTTAAGGTGGGGATCCAAATACTATGACCCACTTCCGTCCATTTCTTCACCAGTTCCATGCAATTGAGCAAGTACTATTGGTTTCGACAATCAGCACATATTTCTGCACAAGAATAGAATTTGATCGTACTTTTCTTGTCTTAATCGAACTTATTATGTTGCATCAAATTTTATGCTTGGAGACCCCATACTAGAATTTTCCCACTTTTATACAAAAAAGAAAAAGAATTTGGAATAATGTTTTTTTATTTTTGACTTTATAACGGAGAAGAGAAAAAGGTAAGGTTTCAGTGTCGAATTTTTCGAATTTTCAAGAAATTCCATGACTGATTCTTAGAGATCAATAACTTGGCAAGAACATAGCTAGACTTGTACAAACTTCTACGTGTATGTATAGTTACATGCAATGTACAAGAATTCATGTTGTTTAAATTAGCATGGACAAAGATCAAACTAAACTGTACTTGAAAACAAGAAGACAACTTGTGTCCAAATTGTCGTAAAAATTTTTTGAATAATTCACTCGTGTCTTTTTCCCCTACGACAATGGTTCTTTTCATTTGTAAAGGGACACGAAGCTTCGTGTCTTTGTAAACCCTTCTTCATGCACATATCTTTGTCACCAACTCATAAATTCTGATGATGTATGAGAATGATACAAGAACATTTTGTTTTGGCTTGGATTGTGACATTTTATTCAACAATCCAACACATAAACCCCATTGCCACCACCATTGCAAGAATTTCAAACAACATTTTTGCTCCATCTCCCAAAAGAGAAAATCATGGAGGCATGCTACACATTCCTCTTGCCACATTTTGATACATACATGCATGTGAACTAAGAAGAAAGGTGCCCAAACATTGATAGTCTAAAGCGAAACCATTGGGGCCATAGACACATAAGAGTTGTGGTCATATACTCATCAACATAAATGGTCAATGGTCGTATATATAGTCCCATGATAGATATATATATATACTTTCAACGATTAGCAGTTTACTAAGCTTTCATACATTAGATTTGGTAAGCCAGCTTCATTAAAATATTTTTGTGGGCTTGACTGATTCAAACTCAATGATTTTTTCCTGAGAAATCGACACTAATCTTATAAAACTTTTTCCTGAAAGTCTTTTGGGTTGGTGAAGATTTTACTGTTTCTATTTCTGTTCGTGTCTGCCATGCAGCAGGAGTCTTTGTCCACACCAAATTCTAAGAGTTTCTTTTCTACACGTTTTCTTGGGTTGAGAAACTGTGCAATGACTAATGAATGAAGCATTGAAAATTCTTGAAATACTATTACTACTGTTGCCTGAGCTGAAAAAGGGTAAGCAAGAATGGGAGGAAGAATGGGAGGAAGAAGATTTATATGTAGCCGTGCTTATCAATCATCACGGGCGGCTTGGATCACGGGGGCCAGGGCAGCTGCAAATGTGTGATTCTCATCATGCTGATTTAGACCTATCCACAGTTCTACAAAAACGACCAAAATATACGGCTGCATAGTACACTAATTACTAATATTCATTGTTTCGGAAAACTGGAGAAATTTACTGTTAAGGTTTGGAGAATTTTATTCTAGCATGCATTAAGAGACAAGATTCTTTTTTTTTTTTTTTTTTTGTCGACGGAGTGGGTGTCCGGGTCAAGTCCGTAAAGGCGGCCCGACTAATCCCCACTCCGGCCCGGCCCAGCGCCCCAACCAGACCTAGCACGTTAAATGCACGGCGAACTGATGTTGCTGCGGAGGTTCAACCCTAGGACCTAACGGTCCCGAGGAAGAGGCGCCAACCACCGGCCCATTCACGTGGGGCATTAAGAGACAAGATTCAAGAATGAGGAATATGTGTTTCAAGTAACTAATAAATTTCTATCTCAAGTAATAGAAATTATTGTTTTATGCTTTCACCATCTGAAGATTTTTTTTTCTTCTTGATGAAGTACTTTTGTATAAAAGAGTAAAAAAACCATAAACTTCAATGGTTGTATACATTGTCAACTCAATCAACATGTGTTCCATTAACATTTATGTATCTAAAATATTTTATATGCATCATTGTTGGGGGCTTATTCTTAGCATTTTAAAACTACTCAGACTAAAGCTATTCCTTTTTTTTTCTTTTTAATGAAAAGCTATTTTGAGCATTCTTAACTACTATTGACTTCTGCTTTTAGCCCTTTTTTTTTCCATCTGCAAACAGCTTGTTATAAAAAACAGACATTGAAGTACTTTGGAAATTAGTTTTCAAGTTCCAAAACATTTTAAAACAGAATTATTAGGTTTTCAATTCTTTTGTAAAAATTTCATGAACAGCCTAGAAAAGGCTAAAAAGGGAGTTGATTTCACGCTCTTAGATTCTGAATTTACACTAATTTGATTTGTAGGTTCGATGAGAAGCATTTAGAAAATTAGACTCTCTATATAAAATATAATAAAGAACATGCAAAAGTGAGTCTAAAAAAAGGACAGATGTGATATATGTTATGTTTCAACACATACAAAATAAGGTGTTTGATAGGTCAGGTTACTATATTATATCAGACCTTGTTACTAAATAAAATATAGATTCTTCAGTTTTAACTAAATTGTAAAAAGAGATGTGATTGTCATGTTGACATATTTTTGTACAAATTCAATTGAGCTTATTTGACTATTTTCAAAAGAATATCTAAGACAAATAAGTTTTATAACTAATCTCGGTTTTTTTTTATTTCACATATATCAGCAAAAGCACTTTTGTCATTAGTAATAAAATATAGTTGGAAATTTTGCTTGAAGGATAGCGAGTACTCAATTATGAAATACAGATAAGTTAAGAGCACAATTTTAGCTAAAGTCACTTTTTCTTGTTCATAATCCTTAGAAAAATACTACTTATATACCTATCAACTTCCTTCCCCTACTTATTTTTTTTTTTCCAAATGAAGGGTGTTCATTTTTTGTTAGTTTCCTATCCCATTAAAACATTCCATAGAAGTTTATTGATTCCTATCTATTATATATGTCATTGTATGGAATGACTGACAATGCTCTGATGCCTTGATATTTTTTTAAGACATTATATGTGAATAATTTTGAGAAAATCTAAACCCACACCTTTTCATCCTAAATTTACACTTTGTGCAGTATTGGTTTTAATACAAATAGTATAAGTCATGAATGCATCAAATGTATGAATTCAAGATGGTAACCTCTCCATGATAAATTTTATCAAGTCATTAGTAAGTTTAGTTTTAAAAATAGTAAGTTATTAGGATGAGATTTTCTATTTGTTTTAGGAATAGCCAAACAAGATGTTTTTGATATAATGTTTGGATATGGTGTTTTTGGAGTTGTTTTGGAAATACACATTTACTGTAACATTTGGAATGTGAAAAACAGTTTTTCAAAAATAGAAGCAAAAACAAGGAATCCAAACGGACCCATAGTTTTAGCACTTTAGAAGGGGAGGATGCCCCTCCTGAATTGAGAAATTAGAAGGTCCATACTTACTGGTGAACTTATAAATAATAATCTGCCCATTGTATTCCGTGGATTAATTATTAATTAATCAACACAAAAGAGTTGGCAAATTTTCAGCCGACAGCTAATCACTATTTTAATTCGTTGCCCCTCACACAGAATTGTATTAGCGTGTGATTAACAAATAATGCTGGAGCACAATAAAGTGTATAAACAGGAGCTTGAGGAAGTTTCCAAAAAGATTAAAAGAGGGGACAAAAGCTAATGCAAACGTTAAATCTTACGCAAGCACTTTTCCATATGGGCCTTCCTGTTGTCTTTTTCGCTGCTGTCTATGGTCTGGCAGTAGCTTTTGCAAACCTGATGGATATTTTGGAATGTTTGTTGGAACTTTATTTGCGATTTAGGCTTTTTTAAATTTATTATCTCTATTAATTTATTAGCAATTTTTGGACTATCATCGTTTCTCAAAATTTTTTAATTTTATTTTGAATTGGACGAGTTTTTCCCGGAACAGTCTCTGAATTATATATATATATATATATATATATAAGAGATGATCTTGATTTTATATTCATCTAAGTCCGTTTGGATTGCTATTTTTTAAAATTTTTGTACAAAAATATACTGTAGCAATATGATATGTGTAAGGTATAAAGATGATTGAAAAATATGTTCACGGAAAACGAAAATTTTTTTCAGTAAAAAATAAAAAATGACAATCCAAACAAAGCTGAATTGGAGGATGAAGGAAATAACATAAGAGTTTTTTTTTTTTTTTATGTGTTGAAAGATCTAATTACGCATAACATACTAAAATTCCTTTTGTATAAGACGCTTGAATTAATATGGTATGACAACAAATGTACGATGGGGTCTTTTGAGAAATACCAATGATCCCTTCCCCTCATTTATTATGTAAAAAGAAGAGAAAGCCCAAAAAGTTAACCAAAACTAAAATTTAACATCCACGTTGATCCAACTTGTTGCCAAAAGTGATTCTAGCTTTGATTATTTCCACCAAGAACAGCAACAAACATGGAATTCAAAAGGTAATCCTTAAAATACCTAGATAGACAGGGTAATAGAGTAATTTTTGTTTTTTTTTCTTCTTTTACAAATACTTCTTTTAATTTTTGTTCTCAAATGGGATCTTTTATTTTTCTATTTCTTTTTTTTTGGGAGGGGAGGAGGGGGGGTTGTTGTGGGGTTGAAGAACATTTTTTCCGATATAGTATGAAATGACAAAACATGTAGAAAAACGGCCTTGAAAAGTCAACAGAAAATAGCTATAACTTTTCAATCTAACTCAAGATTAAGACACCTCAAATTGACCCTGTCAAAAACTCAAAATTGCTCATGTCCGGCTTGCAGAGACATTATTGATTATATCTCTGTGGAGGACAATTGTGGATTTGTCCACCTCGGCACCGTCTTTGGGAGCAGGGCTCAATGGGTACCAGGACTTCAACCCAAGAACCTTTAAGGTCAAGGGTTCGAATCCTGGGGAGGCCCCCCTCCAAGCACCACCAGGGAGTCCAGGCTCCCCTGCTCCCCAAGAAGGTGCCGAGGTGGACAAATCCACAATTGGCCTCCACAATATCCATATAACCAAGATTAAGACTTCACTAATCCTTGAGTGAACCTACTGTTTTGGCACACCCGCTTGATGACTTTTATTTTCCGCTAATACTCTGTGTGCTTAACAATAATTGAGCATACAATTCCTATTCCAGAAGTAGCTAAGCCATGGAAAGTGTACCAATTAAAATCTCCTCCCTTAAAAAATTTTTTAAAAAAATTACATCACCTACCATGAACCAAACCCAAGTGGATAGTATTGTTTAGTGTGGGATATTAATTGGTGATGGTGGTGTTGTTGATTCATCATTGATTGGATGGTTTTATATAGTTTATGTGGATAGGGTAGTAGGTATGATAGTTATGATAAGGTTGCATAATTGAGTAATTTATCAACTTTTGCCCCTTATTTTGGTGCTGCTTTGGGAAGGATACGTCCTTTTGGCCGATGCATAAGATTCCTTGAGGAATCAGCCAGTCACAATGGGACATGAGATTGGAGAGCAGAAAATATTTATTTGGCTAATTAGAAATATAATTTATGAGGACAGCTTTCTTTATAAACCATTTAGATTAATCTTCTATATATTAACAGTATATACACTATTATCGTTTGATGCGTGATAATTAGTCTGAACTTGAATTTAAGATTTAAATTTTGTATGCATATCATGCATCCAATCGTGAAATGTATATACTGACATTATTGTATATAAAATTAATTCTAAACTATTTGGGATAAAGATTTCTTTAGTTGCACTTCAAGGGCTTTCTTAAAAAGGAAGACTTGAGTGTTTGTAAGTAACATTTTAGGCACGTACAACTAACTTGTCATGTTTATTTAATTTCTTGATCGATACTTATTGAAGTAGGGATAAAATTCAAATGATGCAAAAGATGTTATGTTTGCAAACTATTTGCTATGAATGTGCAACTTTAAGGTCGTTTAGTTTCAAACCTAATGGCTAGTTTCTGATTCTATATTAGTGTTCGTTAACAATAATTGATAGTGATTAGCACAAAGTGTTGCGTACAAGAAAGATTTAATCTAGTCAACATGATGGATTCATTTTCTTTCTAACAAGTTAGCAAGAATTTTCTTTAAAAATTGATATTTAAAAATGAGAAAAGAACTGGAAAATAGTATTGGGAAAAGACGAAGACAAAGAATCAAGAAGATGCCAAGAACCAAGGCCTAATGTAGATGCCATCTTAGATGATTAGAAGGAGACGACTTTGGTGTTAAAAAATTTTTTTTTCTAATTTTTAAACGAGTCAATACTTTTGATCCTTCTTTCTTGCTTTCTTCATGGAATTCTTTGAATTGAAAATGCCATTTTGAGGAATGCGCCATAAACATTAACAAAATCATAAATAAATGCAGTAAAAGTACAAAAGAAGCAATTATAATATGACTTAAAAGCCGCAATTTAACTAAACCATTGAACTTAAAAAAAAAAAAAAAAAGTCTCAAACTCTCATGTTGACCTACGGTGAGTGCAAAATTCAAGAACTCATGAGCTATTCTTCTTAATTAACTCATCAAATTTGCCTGAATTCCTGGCTCTGATTAGCCGATAGCTTTACAAAACAAGCCGATCATGACTGTTGTTTATTTGATTACCAACTTTGATTTAGGTTATGAATTTATGATCAACAGAGTCAACCATCCATGTGTGACTTAGTATTATATTTGTCTTCACTTGCCTTTTGCCCATTGCCGACTTGAATTTCTAAACCGCCAAGTCAATAGTTTTCTTCTAGATGTTCTATTTTAATTGCAGTCTTTTGAGTTCATATGGTACGTGCTATAATGGGATCTAATTTAAGCACAATGTAATGCTTTTGTGACGTCTAGTTGAGCTACATGATACCATCAAATTATACTAAATTACTTCCACTAACTTGTACAAGGATGGGAATCTAACATAGTCCTAAGAGATAAGATTCTTTTTTTTTTTTTTTGCATTTGAAAATAAAAGCAAAATTGTAAATCTATTTTTATTATTTTATATTATCTCTATTCACCAAATATATATATTTTTTGTTCCTTTTAGTTCTTCTCTGTTTTAATGTAAAAAAAAAAAGTCAAGTTAGATGAATAAGTGGCAAAATTGAGAGCCCATTTGGATTGCTATTTTTTGTAATTTTTGTAGAAAAATATGTTGTAATGATTTGATGTATGCGAGATAAAAAGTGACTTCAAAATGTGTTTACGAAAGAAATGTAAATATTTTTTTTGAAGAAAAAATTGCTTTCAAGATATTTTCTTTTCTAAAATTTTTACAAAAATAGAACCAACCATTGCTATCTCCTGCATTAGTCTGGCATGTTACTTGGCTATGGCCACCAATCTGGTTCTGGGGTCCCATGTGATTACTCTTCTGGCAATTCGCAGATTTTTTGTCTACCGTATATGCTATTTGAAGTTATCATGACCCTATCTTCTAAAGTGACAAGCGAAGATATGGCATGACATGATGCTCATTTAGTCTCTTGCTTTCTTTAGGTAAACTATTTAGCATCAATGCGTTTTTGTAGATTATTGTCAAGAAGAAGTTCCAAGGTTTAGGAAGATGCGTTGGTTAAGAAGGAAGAGAATGTGGAGAACATCCAAACGAGATTTTATAGACGAAAAAATAAAAAGCAACATTTTATTTACAAAAAAAAAAAAAAGATTTCGAGTAGGATGAAAGTATTACATATTCTATTTATATCACGTGACATGTTATGTAGTGTGTTAATAACAATCGCTAAACATTAGTAGGTCATGCCTTGTTTGGTTAATATTAAAACATAATGATAGCGGGTAATTGGCACTAATATCCTACAGACAATGCGACATTGTGCATAAAATAATGTTTTTCCCAAGAAGGGTTCTGGTCCTTGGAAGATGCTAAAGATTTGTGCACAGGATTTGGATTGCCAGTTTTTGCAGAATAAAATATTGAAAATATTCTTTAACCTGTTTTTCAATCACATTTTTACTTCATATACTGGATAGGGAATGCTCGCGCATTGCGGGGATGTTTGGCATGTATGGTTAAAGAGAATTTTTTAGGTGCCTATGGTGAGCAAGTGAATGAAGATAAAAATCAAATAACAATGCATATTGAGTAATATTAAGGAAATATAGCTTTTGTTGAAAACCATTATAAAATGCTAAGTGTAAAGACTAAAAAAATAACGCGGTCAGACAATAACTCAACAGTATACCCGTGTTATTGGCCATTTAATTGAGATGTAAATAGTGTTTTATTGCTGGTAGAGAAACTGTTTTAAACGACTGAGCTTCAGACATAGGAAAGTATATAATTATGAGTGTTTCAGACAGTTGAAATAGAGTTATACTAAAATTACTGAGGTTATCGGCAGCATGGCTCTATTTTAATTACATAATAACCTCATTTTAGTAATTGCACAAAAACACACATTTATATGAATTGGACCAAATGCACAAATGATTGCCAAATAAGCCCACATTCCACAAATACCCAAGTGTGTTTATAAATACAAGGTTTAAATATACAAATATGGGAGTTTTAATGTAAAAACACTCAAACACATGCTGCAATCAGTTGCACCAAAAGCTTAAAAAAAAGCAACACACTTTTCAAATTTCCAAAATGCCTCTACCCATGCGGTTGAAATTCAACTTTCTTTTTGACTAAAACTCAATATTATATAGTATAAGGATGTCAGATCGTTACAATATATTTTTAACAAAAACTTCAAAAAAAAAGAGTATCAATCGAAACGGTACCAAATGGTTAGAGTTATCATGTTATTATAATAATGTAATATATGTGAGGTAAAAAAATAATTAAAAATGTGTCAATTGAATGTTCTAAAAAATTTTCTGAAAAAACCGAAAATCCAAAAAAAAAAATTTTTTTTGGGGCGCAACAAAAGCGCTAACCCTATCAACTTTAAACGGCGAGACGGCGTGGTACAACCACATTGGACTGTTAGGGGCTATACGTTCTCGAAGGCTGTGCAAAAAGCTCCCATTTTTCCTCTTTTAGGGTAGGTAGCTCCAGGAAAGGGACGTATTGTACCAAGAACATTTGCACTCTGAAAAAGTGTTGGGGTAATTACGTGATTCTACAGCACTGGTCAAGGCATTTTCGTCCATTAGAGAAAGTTCCAGAGACGGGGTTGCCTTCTTTGCAATTCTTCGGCGGAGTTTGGTCTCGTGACTACGCGGCCGTAGTCATTTAATGGAAAAGGCCGCCGTTGAGGAACAAAATTACAAAATTATCCTCAAGTGACAAATGTCCCAATTTGAAAGCTAGTTTTGACTTTAAAGGAATGGCCAATGGGAGGAGAGAAATCACATGTGTAAATATGTGATGGAATGGAAGAATGGAATTGTGGTCCTCTGTATGATTGCAGTTATATGCTTCAATTATGGAAAAGGGATCTTTTGGCACCTTTATGCCTTGATAATGCTGGATTTATTTCACTTTTGTTAACTCTAGAAACTTACATTGGTGAACAAGGAAAAGAATATGGTACATGTCTATTTGGCTTAACATGGAGAATTGGGTTTTCTTCTATTCATTTTTCCTGTACAGGATATCTGTGATGGCAAGAGGATGGAAAGTTAGATTCCTTAAATTCTTGTTCAGGATGAAGTGTACTATGGAAATTAGACTATCCTAGGTAAAGCTTAGAATCATCCAAAACTTGTAATACTCCATCCATTCGTCCCAAATTATTTGTCGCATTCTGGGATTTCAATTATTTAAAAACAGCGACTTGATGATGATATTAGTGAATTTGTTTCAAAAATTGGTCAAATTTAAATAAATTTGAATTTAGTATGAAATATAGCTAAAAAAGACTTTAACATTGGTAAGATGATAAATATTTTGAAACATGCTAAAATGGAATGTACGATATTTTCAATGAAACAGAGGGAGTAGTAGTCTTGCAAGTTGCAACAACAACAATGGTTTATTTTTTTATTTTTTTTTTTGAGTTTCTTGTAATCTTTTTTTTTTTTTAAAAAAAAGAGGCATGGTTCATTTTTAGTTTAAGTAGTAAAATTTCAAGGATTTGTAGAAAAATAATGTGCAATAATTTATAGCAACTTTGGTTGTTAAAATTAGTTTAATCAAGTGATGTGAGAATAGCATAATTCAATGGAGAACGGGGAGAAAATAGAGATATTACTAAAATTGTGACTATATTAGATTCACAAAAAGATAGACTAGAAAGAGTTTTAACTTGATATTAGTTTTCTGGTTTCATTCTTGCTAAAATAAGATAAATTAATTTTGACTATCGTGGAGAAAATAATGAAGAATAAAATATAAAAGAAAAACAAGAAATATCACAGTCATATATTTTTTGAATCGAATCTATTTGAATTAGGTAAAAGAAATTTTAGGGATCTTTGGTGGGAAAAATAAGCCAATCTTGCAGTATATTAAAAAAAAAAAAGATTTCTTTCGTTCTTTCTTAAAGTGATTGTGAAAGAAAGGAATCTTTGCCACCTCAATAGTCTTTTAGATACCATGAAAAGTTTTCTTCTCCAAAATTTTGATAACCTCTTAATTTTGAGAAAGACGACTTTAGGGTTCTCAAGGAAAAAGAAACTTTTCAAAAAATAAAAAAAAATCCTTCAGAAGAATAGAATACTATTCAAAGTAGCAAATCAAAGGGTGATAGAGAAGAATTACAATTTAGTCTATATAACTCTATCAACCCTAATGTCATTTGAGAGCAAAAGCCTTTTTTTTTTTTTCCCAAGTGAAGGTCTTGAATTCATAACTTTCTATTTACAATCTCTTCTACTTTTATCATCTAATCTGACTCGAGCAAGAGCAAATATTCATTATTATCCTTGCCATTAAAAAAAAAAACCTAGCATCATAGGCTTCAAGTTTTTTAAAATCGACAAATATTTTCTCTTTCAAAAATAAATTGTACATACAGGTATCTTTTAAAGAAGTTCAGTGAAAATAATGAATCCAAATAAAAATAGACCAATCTACTATGTTGTATCTCTACAGCCTTGAAATAATAATCTCTCCTTTCGAATTTTGATACAAGGAATTTATGGAAAAGTTTTTTTTTTTGGGTCAAAAATCCCTCAACTCATCTGATTTTATGACGCATTATCCAAGTTGGCAAATTTTCGTCTTCACAAGCTTTAACTATGACCCCCCTTCTCACGTATTGAAAAATCTTATCCATAATTTTGTCTTGAATCTCTGGAATCTCAACATGTTAGTCATTGTCGTTTTAAGAACTCTACCACCGTCTTTTCTTTGTTTTTTTTTTTGGGAGGGGGTCCAAATGTCAATTCCTATTTAAAAGTGAAGGAGAAATGTCTAAACCAAAAAATAAATGCCAAGTAGATGGCAAGCAGTAGCTGTCAATTCAGCTGAGCCGAGCCATTAGCCACAAGACATAAAACGCCGAAGACCAAAAGCGTGGAAAATGTTGACTCAAAACTTACGACGAATCCAAAGCCGAGCCGCCAAAGACCTTCTTTAGTGAATTAGTGGTCTACTCATCTTATCTCAGCCCCTTCATTTTCGCTGACTGTTGAAATCTAATCATTAACCCAACTTCCCCCTGCTTCCCTTCGTAACTGTACATTCTTTCTAGCCAATAGCTTTTGAGTCCACTCTACACCTAATAAAACTTTTTCAGACAACAAATAGTAAAAAATAGTAGTACTACTAGTACTTTTATACCTTAGATTATTTTTCTACGTATCCTTTTCTTTCATAAACGACAGCACTTATACGGTAAAAAAAAAACTCATTTTAATCTTTTTTCTTGGACCAAAAAAAAAAAACTCATCTAAACGCGATGAGTGCACTAATACATCCATTGAATTTTTTACCTCTAGAATTGACGGGTGCACTAATCACACATATGATGGGGATTTTAAAATTCAAATTACAAGCTAGACAAAATTCAAAATATGATGGGAGGTTTCCAATTACAGAGTGCATGGAGTTTTAATCATTTAAAAAATAAATTGAGTTATCTAATGGTACTAATATATATTGACTGCATATATATTAATACCATTAAATACACGTGACATGTACAGAAAACAAAAGAAATTCAAATTTAGGTCAAGATCCAATTAAAGATAAATATTCAATGTATGTCATATCATCTCAATTTAGAGTTGAATTCCAAATTTTACACAAAAATGGAGATGATATGACATACATCAAAATGCACTGAGTCAATATTAATGTATATTCTATCGATGTATAAAAATTAATTCTTCATTTATAATACAAATTCAAATATAGGGTGCCGCGTCTTATAATTTCCAATTTACAATCTCTGCCTCATTTGAATTGAATTTTTTTATATTGTTCATGAACATAATTTTTAATTACTTTTTTATAGCATATATATCAAATCACTATAAATATATTATTTTTTACAAAAATTCTTAAAAATAGCAATCTAACCATTGCCTAACCTGTCATTGAGGTGGGGTACGGACGTACGTACAGAAACCCATACGTATAGAGAGAGCAAAGGAGTAGTATAGCGTTGAGCGGAAAGCCTGGGCCGGTAATCACAAGAGAACGTGATACCTGCTGTAACCGCCAGCTATTTCCCGCGGAACTACAGCCCATTGTATGCAACCGCCGCCACCACATCACGCCACGTGTTGACTTAAATCTCTCTCAGCCCTCCACGTGTAGACTTTCCCACTTCCTTCCTCCACGTTTCGTTCCCTCTATCAACTCCCCTTCCTTCCCCGTCTCGGTGGATCCGTTTTAGTATCGAGATCCTGAAAAGTCGGGAATCGCCCTCAACCAACGGTTAAAAAGGGACAGCGAGCGGGGAGAGAAAGGTCTTTTCCGTTGAAGTGGATATAACTAACAGAAAGTTAGGTCAAACTGCAACGATGCGTGTCAATTGCGTAAACGCCTAGAGGGTATTTCACTTGCCGTCTTTTAGATTTTGCAGAATTTGGATTGAGATTTTCTCGACCGTTCATCTAATGTGAACAAAAGTTCAGCGACGGTCTGATGTTACGCCGCGCAGTACTCGTCAACTGCTGATAAGCGCACGTGATTTTTATCCCCTCATTTCCTCCCTCTTTCACAGCCCTCTGACCGAAACAGCAGCCCACACCCTTTCGGTGATACCGACCTCTACTTCCCAAAATACCCTTCACCAATATCCTAATTTCCTTTCCCCATCCTACCCTCCGCCCCTCCCCCTAATTTTGGAGAATCACCCAAAATTATTCGTTACTTCGTCCAAATCATTCAATCCATCTTTCTTTCCGTTTTTAATAAACGACAGGTGAATTTTAAGATGTGGAGAGAGAGTAGAGGGGTTAGAATTCAAAACTTTTTCAACTTTAATCACTAAGGCTCCGTTTGATAACACTGAATCTGAATTCTGAATTCTGAATTCTGAATACTGAAATAATTAATTTGCTGAATTTTAAGCACTGAAAAGAGATATATGAATGTCTGAATCTTAATGCTGAATCTATTTATACTGTTTGATAAATATTCATAACTTAATGCTTAATAAGCTAAATTGTACAATTTTGCCCTTCTATCTTTTAATCCAAAAAGGAAATAGAACCTATGATTTAATTAACTTAAAATTGTTAGGTATGAAAATGACAATGATTGTGAAGAGCAATGCATACAGTGACAATGTTTCTTTGTGTGGGAAAAGGGTATGGTTTCATTGTTTTGAGAATGGGAAAACGAGCTTTTAATACTCCAAAAGCACGTTCAATTACATTTCTCAATCTTGCATGTGCTTGGTTAAAACGTTCTTCTTTTGATCTTGGACGAGAAGCATTTCGAAAATCAGACAACCAATATTTAATATTTCGATATGGTGTCATAAAGCCACGTGTGTGTGGATAAGCTGCATCACATAAATAATATTTATCTGCACAAAAAAAATATATATCAAAATATAAATGTTTGTGGATGAAAATTACTGCAAAAAAAATACTATTGTTAAAAAAAAAATTTAAATAGATAATATTAGGTTGTTTTGTTTAATTAGATAAGGATTTTGAATAGGGAATATTAGGTTGTTAATTAGATAAGGATTTTGAATGTAATTAACAAACAGGGATATACTTGGTAGATAAGATAAAGTAGTTGAAGTAAATCTCTTGATTCTTATCAAATTAAGCATTCAGCTACGATTCTTGTGCTGAAAAAAATACATACAAATTCAGCACCACTTAATAAGTTCAGCAGGTGAATTTTTATTTATCAAACACCCACAACATCTGAATGTCTGAATGAATTCAGTTTCAGCACTTTTTTATGTTATCAAACAGGCACTAAATCAAAACCCATTCAATTGATTCTTTTTAAGATTAATAGTAATCTTTACAAATATTAGTGTAATTTTATTTATAACAACAGATTTAAATACATAACACATAATACGTTACATTTATTTAAACCTAAATTGTTTATGCGGCTATACCTGTTGGTCTAAAAAAAATAATTACATTAACAAAAATTGACCCAGAACATAAAAATTAAAATAAATAATATCATTCGAGAGTCAAAGAGTCATATTTACTCAATGTAGTAAATATTTTCCTAATTAACTTAATTAGTCTACAAATTTATGCCAATTAACTTATTGATTATTGGGATCATTTTAGAGCACTGAGTAATTAAAGTTCGTTAGAAAGTAGTATTTGTAATTCATCTTGTTTGCTCTATGTGTATCGTGTCATTTTGGTTTGTGGAAAGGGTATTTCAGGAATCACAAGCGTATAATAAAACTGTGCGTTTGGAAGCCGGCAAGCGTTTGGTTGAACGAACCTAACCAACCACCACTTTCCTTCATAGTTCACACTTCTTTGCTTTTACCACTTACCCACAAAGGAAGTAATATAGTATTAAATACCATATTAGTTTCATTTTTTTTTTTAAAAAAATTTCCTCTTCAATTTTACCAATTTCTGAAATTTCCAAAATTAACTCTAGTTAAAAGTACAGAAGTAATAAGGAAATAAACAAATTAAGAAACGTATTTATTTATTTTCACTTTCTAATTTTTTTGATTGATGTGTGTACTGTGTGAGACGGGGGCATATATAAAAGTATAAATTATCCTCTCTTTTCTCTTTTTTCGGTTTTCTAAAGCCATACTTCTGGATTGAGTCTACTGTTCTTCTCTCTCTACCATGTTCTCTCTCTATTCTCTCTCTTCATATACATACAACTTCTATATACATTGAAACACTACCATATTTCGCCGGAAAACAGCTTGTTTTCGCCGGAAAACCGGTGGTTCGTCGGCGGGGAATTGTTCAAGGACGATAGTGTCGCTGTTTCATTGGCATATTCTAAGGGTTTTACACGAGTTTTGCGAATCGGTGTGCGGAATCGGCGTGATCTCTGAGTTCGACTCGGTTCGTGGAGTTTTTACGAGAATGTGGCGAGTGTGAAGCCATTGTTTTGGATTTTTTTGCCCTAGATCACGATCTAGGGCTTTGTTAAGGTTCATATTGTGGTAAATATTGTAAACTTTCAGCGGTGAAATTGCTGTTATTTTTTTTTCCTTTTTGGGAATTGGAGTGAAGAAGAAGAAGGAGAAGACGGCGAGAAGTAGAGAAGAAAAGCTTCGGGATGAGATGGTGAGATAATTTTGTGAATATTGTGGCTAATTATATGTAAATTCACGTTACATTAATTTTGTATTTGAAAAAGTAACAGTAAATATAAGAATGCGTTTTGGTGAAAATGTATGTTTGTTTTTTCCATAGCTTTTTTATTTTGAATTTGGATCTCGAGCATGTTTTCGTAGTTTTGCCGCTACCAGATAATTTTCCGGGAAGATTACTGTAGTTTTTTTTTTTTTTTTTTAAACAAATAAATTTTCTGTTTAGCGTATATGCACAATATGCGTGTAGGTATAACAAAGAGTACTGCTTGTTTCTGTAACTTTTTTTTTTTTGGGTGATGAAGCTGGTAATTGAGCTGTTTAATTTCGCAAAGCTCTAGTCCCAGATTAATGGCTTTGGCCGGTTTTGTATTTTTTTTGCAATTTTTTTCTCTAATACATACTTTTTTTTCTAAGTAGTAGTTTGGTTTCGGCTAATTTTTGGGTTATACATTACCAAAGCTGGAGAGTTTCCGGCTAAATTTCGCCTAGTTTCAGATCTTACAAGCTTTAGGTCCATATTATGTGAAAATATATTTTTGGAAGATTCTAATCTGGGTAGTATCTTTACCTTTTTTATTTGACTTTTTTTCTTTTTTCATATTTATTGGTGTCTTAGCAAAAATTGTTCGGGGGTTTACCTGTATTTTCTTGTTTCACCTAAAAGGAAAAGTCATATTTATGTTTGGCTACTTGGGGAAATAGGAGTTTTATTTCTTTACCTTGGGGGAAAAATAAATTTAAAATTAAGAAATTCGGGGATTGTGAATTTAGAGGTTTCAGTCCATGTTTGGCAGCTGATGGTCTGCTATGTATGTGCTGTTAATTCCGTTTTCTGCGATAGTGGTATGATTTATCACCCATAGTCAAACTGGTTTATGGTCTTTCAAGTTGTTGATTTTGGCTTAGTTTGGGCTTGAGATATTGTTAGTATTGTTTTGCGTTCTTTTCCCCCTCCCCCTCTGTTGATTGCATAATGCAAAGCGTGAATGGGCATGCATCGATTAGTTGGATTAAGACTTTTGTTTTCCTTCTTCAAGTTATTCCAACAATTATGGAAAATAAAGGAGGTGGTATCCTGCTGTATGGCAGTTTTTACCTGTGCAGACCCATCTTCTTGTTTAAGCATTATTGGAATGTCTAGAAACAAAGGAATTTGACATAGTTTGAATATGTAAGCAAGGGAGTTCCATGCATGAGTGCTGCAAGAGCCAAATCATTTTTCTAATGAGAATGAGGGCAATATATTATGTTACAATGAGTTGATTTTGGGTTTTATCGTATTCGGAGTTGTGGTGTTACATGAATTTCTGAAGCTATTACATGAATTTCATGTTGTCTTTAGTTGGTTAATTAATAGGCTTTATTTGGTAAATGAGAGTTTTTAAAGTAAACTTGATTGAAATTAGTTGGTTAGTTAATAGGCTTTTTTTGGTAAATGAAAGTTTTTGAAGTAGACTTTATTGAAATTGCTGGATGTTGCTCTTAAAAACAATTTTGTTTTGCCTATGCCTATGCGTATGTGTTAACTAATGTTCTACCATATTGAGCAATGTTGGATATTTGCAACCCTTATTTGTCCAGGAATACTATAGTACTGAGGATGATTTCTTGTCTGTTTGTTTAATATGGACTGACTGCTTATTGCCTACCTGTCTAATTTTGGAAATTCTGTCCTCTTCATCTAAGTTTGCTGTATGTGATTTAACAGGTGGAAGGAAAGGCTTGTATGTCAAGAGAGGCTAAATTGGAATTCTTGAAGCGCAAAAGGCTTCAGCGGATGAAAACTGAAACTGTTAATGATTTCACTTGTGTCAGTAACATGATGAGTAGGAGCGGAGGAGATGCTTTAAGAGGCTCTGCACCATGTGGTGTGAGAATCCATGGCAATATGGATAACTTTTCACAACCTGGAGCTACTTCAAACGTGAAAGATGTATTTACCAAGCGCAAAGTGGCAAAGTTCGATACTACTGACCTTGACTGGATAGATAAAATTCCAGAGTGTCCTGTTTATTGTCCGAATAAGGAGGAGTTTGAGGATCCTTTAGTTTATCTGCAGAGAATAGCTCCTGAAGCTTCCAAATATGGTATTTGACTATACATAGTTTTCTTGTATTCAATACACACATTTTCTTCCTGTGGTTGGGTGAAAAAGAGTATGATTTGATTGTGATATTGACGCTTAATTCAAAGACTAACAAAACCGGTTCTGCTTGCTAAAAGTTTTATGCTATGCATGCGACAGATACTTGTTTTATCTGCCTCCTCCTCACCACTGAATTTGCCTGTGAAATGAAATTCTATTGGTTTGTTGGATTAGACCTTATAACCTGATGGTTATATCAGGAATATGCAAGATTGTTTGCCCTGTAAGTGCTGATGTTCCGGCTGGTGTAGTTTTGATGAAAGAAAAAGCTGGATTCAAGTTTACAACAAGAGTTCAACCTCTTCGTCTTGCTGAGTGGGACACAGATGACAAAGTCACTTTCTTTATGAGTGGAAGGTGAGCTTTGCTTTGATAATGCATTCATATTGATTGGTTATCTATTTAGACCTTGAGCATGATTGTCATTTTTCAGAAACTATACATTTCGTGATTTCGAGAAAATGGCGAACAAGGTATTTGCACGTAGATATTGTAGTGCTGGATGTCTTCCTGCTACATACTTGGAAAAAGAATTTTGGCATGAAATAGCATGTGGAAAGACTGAAAGTGTTGAATATGCATGCGATGTTGATGGTAGTGCCTTTTCATCTTCTTCCAGTGATCAGCTCGGAAAAAGCAAATGGAATTTGAAGGTTTTTATCTCATTAAAGTCTCCTCTTATTATTTCTGCCTAGCTCAAATTCTCCTTCAGTAGGTTTCACATTAGTATGAACAATTTGGGACATTAACTACTTTTTAAACCCTAAATAATTACACGCATACAAAAGGCCTGCAATTGCTGAAAAGAATGTCTTGAGGCAATGGGTAAACTGAGCTCAGACCATTTGCTATCAAGTTGAACAAATTGAAATGATTTATTTTCCTAGAAACAAGCAACTTCATTTCCCACAAAAGTTACATTCAGAAAACAGCAGTATGTTGACATATCTATGTGACTTGCCTGATAAGTAAACTTGTGAAATGGAAGAAAGAACCGTAAAACATTAAGGGCTGATGATTTGTTTCCTTTTTAACCTTTTATCCTTGTGGATTAAGGGACTTGTGAGTTTATTGGATCAGTTAGGCAAGTTGTTAGCAGGATTGATTGCAAATGTTAGCAGGATTGATTGCAAAACATTCTTGAACCCATTTCATCTTTCATCTTCTTTCCTGCGTATAAATGGATGGTCATTTATGGGGGGGTTTTTTCTAATACCTTTTTTACTATCTTCTGGCAAATTTTGAATCTTTTGCTTCTATAATGCAGAAACTTTCTCGGTTGCCGAAATCCGTTTTACGCCTTCTACAAACGGCAATCCCGGTATTGTGATCTTCCTAAATTGGTTTTTTTTTTTGTTTTTAAATTTATTTTACATGTCTGTGTTTCTTAGCTCATTTTCGCTTTTACTGCAGGGTGTTACAGAACCTATGCTCTACATTGGGATGCTATTTAGTATGTTTGCATGGCACGTGGAAGATCATTACTTGTATAGGTATGTCTTCTTTAGACTGTGGTTGTGTTATCGTCATTTAATGATTGTTGGTAATTAGTTTGATCATTGTGCAGTATCAATTACCATCATTGTGGGGCAGCGAAAACCTGGTATGGCATTCCAGGTCATGCGGCTCTGGATTTCGAAAAGGTGGTTCGAGAACATGTTTACACTCGTGATATTTTGTCTGCTGATGGAGAGGATGGGGCTTTTGATGTGCTTTTGGGGAAGACAACACTCTTTCCTCCAAGCATACTCTTGCAGCATAATGTCCCTGTCTACAAGGCTGTGCAGAAGCCTGGGGAGTATATAGTAACCTTTCCTAGAGCATACCATGCAGGATTTAGCCATGGTAAGATCTTAGATATCTTGTACAGATTAACTAGCAAAACCTACTTCCTCGGGTTTGTTTAATCTGTTTGTTACATTCTCTGGTCATTGCATTCCTATACTTTTTACTTTTCTATTTTTTGCATGCTTTAAAGCGCTTTAAATATTTTGCAGGCTTCAATTGTGGTGAAGCTGTGAACTTTGCAATTGGCGATTGGTTTCCATTGGGGTCAATTGCCAGCCGTCGTTACGCACTTCTAAATAGGATGCCACTTCTTCCCCATGAGGAGCTTCTATGTAAAGAAGCACTGATCCTTTGCATGCGTTCGGAAGTTGAAGATCCAGAATATTCATCTGCAGACTCGATAGCACAACGAAACATAAAGGTTTCTTTTGTGAATTTGATGCGGTTCCAGCATCAAGCTCGTTGGTGCTTGATGAAATCACGAGCATGCTGGGGTGTTTCTTCATTTTCTCATGGAACTATCCTTTGTAGCATCTGTAAACGTGATTGTTATGTAGCATATCTTAACTGCAATTGCACCTCACATCCTGTGTGCCTGCGCCATGGTATGTTCATTTAACACCTTGTTAAAGGTTAGCATTTTGGTCTGATCTACTATATTAGTCTTGCTGATTGGTTTTGTTGTTTTGATTGTTGATAACAGATCCTAAGTTGCTTGACTTCCCTTGTGGTGGCATTCAAACGCTCTTTTTGAGGGAAGATATATTTGACATGGAAGCTGCAGCGAAGAAGTTTGAGCAGGAGGACAGTATATTGGATGAGCAACTCTCTAGGCATAGCGATGACCTTATTCTGCTATATAACATCTTCCCCTGGGCACAATCAAGTGGGTATATCCCTTACTGTGATATAGACTTAGAATCAAACTTGGCATTTCCAAACATTGAGAATCCGTCAGAAGAGCCAATGAGCAGTTCTCCCTGCTATCCTTCCATGTGCGATGTAGAAAATTTGAAGACAGAGAAGTTAGATACATCAACCATCAGTTCTTTTGTAGAGCTAGCTGATAGTATAACCAAAATTGATCATGTAAGACATGTTCTTTCCCTATTTTTATTGTTTTACTTACCACTAGTTTCTGCTTGGGTAAAAGCTTACTCTTTCTTCACTTTCCTAACAGGTACATGAGTCTCATTTACGAAATCCAGCGTCTATTAAGTCTTCTACAGAAGCACTTGTTGGCTTTGGAGATTCTGAATCTTTGATGAGTGATGAGCATGCCGGTGGGCATCTCAGGGAAAATCAAAGGAAAGATGTAAGACCTACAGAGGATAATGAAAGTGATGAATCTGATTCAGAAATCTTCAGGGTCAAAAGGCGTTCTTCAGTAAAGATTGAGCAGAGATATGGACAGGATCCCCTATCTGTCAGTTTTGATCATCAGGTATGGGAAGTTGTATGTCTATGTTGTACTTGTCCTTTTGGAAGTTTTAGTTGTTTAACTTGGCTGCTGAAATATACAAATTTGTAAGTGGTTACTTGATTTATTGTAACTAGTGTTCAAGGCAGACAACTCCAAAAAATATTTAAATTTTTTTTAAATATATTGGCCGAAATCATTTTTAATAAGAATTGATTTTATATATTTTTTAATACATATGTAGAAAATTCACATTCTTTGTAAGTAAAATGTGCAAATAGACTATTATTTGGCAGTGGGTAGTTATGAGGAGAGATGTAAAAGGAGATATAGTAGTGGCCAGTAATATATGAAGGGTAATTGAGGAAGATCGTAAAATGACAGCTTTTAGTTTACACCAAAAAAGTCTCTCCACCTTTATATATGGTATAGATAATTCATGGAAGAGAAGAATAATCCATGCAGCTAGTGCTGTTATCTTGTGTTCTTTATGTTGTTACATGAGACGAGGCATACTCCCAGTTTTTGCAGGGGATGCTCCACTGGATCCACACACGCTGCTTGAGTAAACTTAAGAAGCATTTTCTCCTCTCCCTTTTTGAACTGTCATCGTCTAGTGTCAACTTTAATTCCTATGTTCTGTGCTCTTCGAAATGTACATCGACAGATGCTGTTGAAATGAAGAATCAACTATCCCTATTTCTTAATGATTTTTCAACAATGATATGCTACAAATATTAATATGCGTCCTTGATGTCGCCAGATTAATGTCTCTGCTGCGTATGGCTTCTTTCAAGTGATGAAAGTAGCTGTGCTGCTCTTGCCTTAAACTTTTGGTTCCCAAAACCACTAATCTGGTTCATACCTGGCTGACCATGTTAAATATTCACGAATCACAAATAGTCAAGTTTGATTTGGACTTGTGATTTGTCACTAATTGGTTCACCTTTGATCTCCATACTCTGTGCCAGGGTGCTCAACATAAAACCTTCAATCTTTGAAATTTTGATGGATTTGGTAAACATACTTTGCTGAGAAAATATTGATCGTGGTTTTGCTGTTTTAATAGGGGTTCAAGCGGCTAAAGAAATGTCAGTCAGAGGCTAGTAACGGGCAATTGATTGCATCAGAGCCTTCAGTGGCTGATATTCCAAGTTATACTTCACGTCCAAAATCAAATAATTTCAAAGAAGTTGCAGATAATGGTTTGAGAGACAGGTTTGCCAATAGAAACACTGGTAATCTATCCATCAAGATTAAGAAAGTGGGGAATGATGAGATGATGAGCAAGAACAGGGAGCATCAAAGATCTGATAGGTGCCAGCATGACCTGGGGAGAACAGCGAGGGAGCCACAGCCACCTTTGGAGATGGGGCCAAAACGTCTTAAAGTTAAAGGTCCTTCTTTCATAGGATTGGACAACAGGTTGGATTAAATGACTGACTTATTGATGAAGATCTGGTAGGGCGACTGGCTCTAGAGCCTGACTTTGCTAACAATAGTTTTCTGATGGGGATCTAACAACACGGAAAAGCTAGAGATTCAATTCTGGGAGCAGCGACAGAAGATTAACCAAGTTTAGATTTAAAAGTAACATTCTTTGTGCAGGCCTCAAAGTGGGGCGACTTGCACGGTGGTGTTTCTTGGTTCTCGGGCCGGGGTGTTTTTCCGTCTTTGGCAGGAGAACCTTTCTCCTTCCTGCAGGTTGAAAATAGATTTTCCAGTTAGTGACTTTTGGTGTACATTTATTTTAGCACTTTCAATTGATTCGATTCTTGTGAGGATTAGTGGGTATTCCGCTTGGCCTCTCTCATTTGATGACACCTTGCTGCTTCCTTTGCTAGGATCTAGGTTTTACTCAAAATTCTTTTTTGTAGCTATGGGTCTTTGATCCCTAGACTACTTGAATAAAAGATATAGAAATTCTTCTTGATCCTGAACTCTTCTGCCGAGCTGATTTAGTTTGCATCTCTCTCCCTGCAGTCTTGTGATTTTTCCACCGTTGCCTAAAATAAGTATACTGGTTTTTTGTTCTGTCCTTTATTCGGCAACCCAAAATTTCTGCAAATATTGAAGAATGAATCCAGCAACTTTTGGTAAAATATGCAGTGCCTCTTTGAATTTGGTATGATAATCACCAGCAGCAAAAAGTAGGAATTCCCTGAGAAGTCTTTTCAATTTAGCAAAGACAAAATGTGGCCAAGTCTTGACATGCCTTTTGTAGCAATGTATAGCGGTACCCTCCTACAAGACAGGACCGAGGCTAAACCTTTAACCTAATTCAAAGAGTGTGTGCTCTGTGCACTAGTTCCATGGGGACGTTTGCGTTTTCTCCCAAATATATATATATATATATATATATATATATATATATACATATATCACGGATTCCATTCCCCATTTCTTGTGCTCTGTAAACCTCAAATCAGAAAAGGTTTTTGTGTAATTAGATTAATAACTTAATTATTTGCTTGATCCTCTTGGGCTTTCAAGATATTCATGGGTGGCCTTTGGCATTTTTTTTTTTTATTATTTTAGCACATTTTAACCCAAAATTTCAGCTTCTTGTGGGCTTGTATTTGTTTATTCAGTCCATTAATTGAGAGAACAGACACAATCCTTGTTCTGTTTGTAGTATTTAGATGTGTTTGGGCTTTTGTTGTGGGCTCCCATACTGTGGTCAATAACTCAATTCGTCTCTAATCTCCACGGTCCACTATGGAAAATCCAGAGTTACTTTGAGAATCCCAAATTGAGCCATTTTTTAGGGAGGCGTTGACCGTGTTGTTTTAAATTTTTAATATTAGAAATTTCAACTTCCATCATCTACAGCAGCAAAGATTTTTGATAGATCTTGAATTTAATTTTTTTTTTTTTGGCTTTTCTTAACGGGGTTCTTTAATTTAAGAAATTGAGCATGAAGTATGAAATTGTGGTCGAAGTATAAAGAGAACAACGAAAGATGCACGATTTCTGTGTCCAAATAAACTAGAGATTGTGTTTGACTCAATTACAGGTTATCCATAAAAGTCAGATCCAAACAAACATTTAGACAAGTTAATACAATCAAATGTTTTCTCGTAATGCTAATCAACTTGCAGGTATTAATGGTGTCAAAAAAATTGAAATGTAGAGAATTAATTGGACTCAATTTTATTTATCAGATAAATCTAATTATTCTTCATAGTTATGATGGGAAATAACTAAACCTAAGACCTAACTATTTTAACCCACGTTTGAGTTAATACTTTAGTTTTTTTTTTTTTTTGGCAAAGAGGCAGGGAGATTTAAGATGTTTTTTAACCTTACAACAGAGAAAAAGAAAAAGGTTAAATTAATATGAGAATTTCGATCAAGTGCTCGTTATCTCTTTGAGCAGGCACTTTACACACCTAACCAACGATATTAAAGACTCAAAAGAATTTGACCCAAATTATATATCCTACATCATCAATGGTAACTTAATTAGTTGTGTTTTGTTTTTTAGATAGAGATCATGACATTTTCTCTTTTTTTTTTTTGGAAAATAGTTTAAATGATGTAGAATATATAAAAAGGATAATGTTTATTACAATTTTTATCGATTTTGTATTTTTTTTCTTTTGTTCTCTTTGGATGCTTGTTTCTAGGCATGAGATTTTTTTGGGGTAAAATTTCTATCGAATCTTAGATAAACATGTGAGATATAAAATTAAATTAGTAGAAATCATTTTCTTGAGAAAAAAAATTAAATCATGAGAGTGGCGAGACAAGTATCCGTTGATCTAATCCTTTTTCAACAGGTATCCGATATCTGAGTACCTGCTGATGTGTAAGACAAGTTAGAATAAGAAAAAAGGTTGACCCACAAGGTGCAGCTCGGATTAGCCAAACTCCCAATATTGTAGTAAAAATATATTTGTAACTTATGCTATATGCTAGGGATACAAACTAAATACTCGAAACTTAGGTAACTTTTTCCAATAAGAATTGTCCAAGCACCCTATGTATGTGTAGGTCACTTGTAATTTATTTAATTTTTTAAATTTAGTTTATGGCCAACTATATCCGGGTTGCCATCGTGATCATTTAAAAAAAAAAGCCTAAAAATCATAAGAAAAATGAAAAATGAAAAACCTTGGTCAAGGTGGACACGGGATAGTAGATTTATGATCCTCCATCAGCCTGTTAAATCGTCCACATCAAAACACCAGCTTTAAGAAAAGGCCTGGATAGCGTATTGCGGGGCTTATAGGCCCACGATTTTACTAAGTATGGTGTAAAGAAAATTTGCAGAACTCACAAGTCAATCTGGTGGTCCAGTAAATCCACAGTCCTCTTTTTGTATGCAATGTACACAAGCTTCCATAGTAGGAGGAGCACCATAATTCAATTTGATTGGACATGAACTGTGGGACCATATACCCTTTTCTTTCTTTCTTTTTATTTTTTTAAAATTTTTTAGAATAAAGTTTTTGAGGGCTGGAGACTCACCTCATTTCAAATCTAGGACATATCATTAGCGCACTAAGTCACTTTACAATGGTTCTTAGAGATCACTCGTTAACAACACTTTAACTGACAACTTGACTCAAATCAGAGTGCTCCCTATACAAGGGCCAAATCTTTACACTTGAATTACAACTAGGGAAGCAAATAAATCAAATTTAATTGAGTTATTCGCAAATTTGTTCGGTCAAAATTTGAGTTTGAACTTACATTGATCGAGTTTGAACTCGAACTTAATATGTAAAGTTCGAAAACTCAATTGAGTTTAATTGAGGTCAATTTAGCTTCACACACACATATATATAAATTTATATTACTTAAAATTTGATTGGGCTCAATTAAGCTCAATTGAGCTTAATTTGATGGAGTTTGAGGAAGGCAAAATAAAATCAAAGTTGAGTTTAAAATCAACTTTTAAGAGATCGACGAGTTCGAACTCGAATTCAAATTTTTTAACTCGAGTCAAGATTGAGTAGTGCACTCTCAAACTCGATTTGACGTGATTACACCCTTAGTTATAACACATTAGTACGCTATTCTATTCATGAACAGTTGAAAATGGGATAAAGAAACTAGATGAGGTAAAAGAGAAGAATGGAACAAACTAAAAAGATTAGGGAAGAAAGTATCGCTAATGGGTTCTTGTCAAAAAATCTGCATGTTATTTAGAGTCACTCATTCTCAAAGATTTGCTGGGCATTTATGCTATTGCTTCCCTTTGCTTAAAAGTCTTTGAAAAGATTCAATATGTTTCACTTTTTGTTATTTTGTATCAGGGGTTATAATCCTATACCTATGCGAATGACTTTTGATGGAAAAAAGAAGCATTTGCCACTTTAAGTCATGTTATGTGGGAATGATTGGAAAAAAAAAAATCCTACTTTTTCAAGTATGGTAAAGTCTCAATGAGAATATTGGTGTCTTAGATGGTAAAAACTGGCAACTTTACTATTTGAGTTATTATATAACGTGGGAATGATTGTGAAAATCCAAACTCTTGACAAAAAATTGTTTACTTGGTCAAGTTTCTTGAGAATATTTGCGTATGCAGGGAAAGGGCACTTTGCATCATTCCTCTTTTGAAGCATTCGAGGTCACAACCAATATGGAATAGGTTGAGGTTTTCTTGTTCTTGAGCATATATATTATTCGATTATGGTTTGGAGAATTTGGTGACTGGTTACATACTAATGGGAACAGTAAATCTTTCTTGCAAACTACCATATCTGAATCATCTGTTATCAGTGTAAAAGGATGGAAGAAAATCTTTCATCGACTGGAATAATTCATCTAAGGCCATAGTGGACCCAATCTTTTTGAATTTTCAAATTTTATCTTATTCTTAATATGATTATTATTTCTGGACATCCTAAAATAGTTTCTGAGTCATTGTAATGGGAACTCATCATTTCCTAGGATTAACCACTTAGTATGCTGACATCCAGAAAAAAAAATAGTTGATATGTTTAAGTGTAGGGATAATTTCAGAAACCTCCCTTGAGGTTTCACGAAATATCACCTAACTCTCTTGAGATTTTCAAAATCTTGCTTAGCACCCTTAAAGTGGTAGTGGAACCACATGTCAATATCAAAGATGAAGAATTGTCAATAATACCCTCATATTTAAATTTTCTAAATTTTTTTCTCTAAATTTCCTGCTTTTCTTTAACAATGTCTATGCATACGTGCATACATATATTAATATATATATATATATATATATGTATAATTGAATTACAAATATCAATGAAATATAGGATTCATAGGATCGAATCAATGAAATGTTCAGTGCAATTGGAGAAGAATAGCTACAGGTTTTTTTTCCCCTTTTTTTGTGATTCACAGCTATATTTATCAATTTATTTATTTATTTGTTCCTATTCATGTAGAGTGCTAGAGAAATGAAGTAACTGAACCTCCGGACTCTTCGATTTTCAAATGTTGACTTTTCTTATTAAATTTTCATATTTCACACCAATAAAAAAGTCAATCTATTTTGGGGAAATTCTCTGTATGATTTTAAAATTGGATTTCATCTATTGCTCATATGTATAAGTTTTACATGTTAATTACCTTCAACACTATGGAGAGTTTTATTGTAAAAGTGGTATCAAGAATAGTATTTGCTTTTATTGTCTTTTTCTACTATAAAAGTGACTATTGGTTGTAACATAAATCTTTATCAATTTTCATCCCCTCACTTTTAAGATGATTCCAATTCAATACTTTCTTTTTTGTTGGTTTGTAAAATTTCATTTTTTTATAGCCTAAGGGTATTCAGGGCACTAAAATACTCTCTCTCCTCCAACATGAATTTTTTAATATTGCTTTTGGTTAGAAGGGCTGACGATGTTACCAAAATGTCAATTCAAGGGGTGCTAAATGAGATTTTGAAAACCTCAATCGAGTTAAGTGATATGCTAAATGAGATTTTGAAAACCTCAATCGAGTTAAGTGATATTTCATAAAATCTCAGGATAGGTTTCTGAAATTATCCCTTATGTGTACATGTGAGTGAGAAATTGTAAAATCATGATGATTGGTTGTTGTACAAACGAAATATCTAACTTTCATTTGTTTTTTATTCTTTCACATTAAATTTGGTTTGGTACAATTATATCTGGTGACATCCATTGATTTCCAGATGAAAAATTTTTCGCAGATATATGATTTAACTTTGAAAACGTGCTTGATAAATAACTTCCCTTAACTCTGTAGTACATATGAAAATGATTCTAAACATGTTTAATGTATTCATCATTAAATTGATAAAAGAGTTTGTTATGATTTAATGTAAATTATCAAGTAGATTTTTTTTAAAAAAAAGTATGAATTGCGCATGTTTTCTTGGATCTTGGAGTAATTTGGGCAGAACTGGAAGCAAACATCGACTAATCTCCAAAGATGAATTTCATGAACTAATTGTTGTTTTCTAAGGTTTATAAGTTGAGTTGAATCTCAATCTAAATTTCAACGTTGTCAAGAGCAATTTACCCTTCCCTTTAATTTCGAAACAAGATATGTTGAAGCTTAGATGCGATTTATTTTTTCTTGCTTTATTGTTGAGGGATAGACTGACACTATCTTCAACAAATTAAAAGACAATCTAAAGCAGGTTTCTAAAGTAGTAGTACAATAATTAACATATTTTAACAACATAGTTGAACAATTTGCTCTTTTTTATTTTTGGGTCAATTATACAAACAGTTTGTCTAACGGATGCCCATAGGGCACTCGTTAAGATATATTTCAAATGTTAGATTTTAAGAAATATAAGATTAATTAAGAAAAGTGTATAAATGCAAGTAGATTAATTAGAGAAAATGTATAAATATAAGAGAAAATAGTAATTGTTAATGTGTGTATATACATGATAAGTTGGGTAGAATACAAGTGCATTAAGGCATCCGTTAGAAAAATCCTTATACAAATTCAAATATCTTTATCATTTGATTTGGTTTAGGGCTATTTTATATGGATAATCCTTTCCATTCTTAATTTTTTTTCGGATACGATAAATTCTATTGTACACCTATTTCTACTCTACACTAAGGGGAAGGGGTGGACAAAGGGGATCAATGGGGAACCCGGAGGTAACTGAACCGCTACCGAACCAGATGGATGCCTTTCCATTCTGAATTAGTTGTACAAATTATAAGTTTAAGTCCTCTCTCTCTGTATCCTCATGAATGAGAATTGAATATAGTATTTGATTCAAACATGTAAAAGGTGTTAATGTTTAGTCAAGCATTAACAACCTGGAAACCATATTGCTCAGTTGATTCCTTTCTCACCTGTATGATTATGAGGCAATCATCTTAGCTAAAGTGTATCCCCAAATTATATACCTTCACATCAACCTGTCAATTCTGAACATTTCTTTTTCCCACTTACGTTTTTTGGAATCTGTAAATTTGACTGTCGGGTAATATTTTTCCCCACCTAATTTAGTGCACACAAATTAAAAAAAAAATTAGTGCACACAAACACAAGCAAAAGGCCAGAATGTGTGTGTTTTTGTGGTGGAAAATCATGCTTTGTACAGTTTAGTGTAAATGATTGACTAAAAGTTCTCAAATTTTGCCTTCGAATCCTCGACATTCAGATTCAAATAATATTTTCTGTACACGATTGTTTTAGCTTAACATATTTACTTCGCTTAGATTTGATGTACTAGTTTCAAGTTTTTATACCTGTTGTGAAAAAATAGTTTGCACATTTACAGAAATTTTACCAATTGATGATTAAATTTTATGCTTTGTTTTTGCAGCTATAAGTAGGTTTGCTCAGGAAAAAGATGCAATAATTTATGTCAAGATGAAACTACAGGAGGCACAGTGTTCAAACTTCATACAGACAGATTGTGGTATAATGGGGCTAGACAAATAAAAACAGCACACACAAGTATGGTGAAATTTCCATATTCACACCAATGTATATTTATAATCCTTTGGTTTTACACACACATACACACACAGTAGGCAGTTCAAACATCTGCTCAATACGCAATAACTTCTTATTTTGCCATAATCTTCATAATTCAATGGCCTTAATTTTCTGTACCCCTAAAATAGAGTGTCTATATCCTGAACTTTTTTGTGGGAACCTTAAGTACGTTATGATCTACAAAGATCTAAGCCGTTTGAAACATTTTGAATACAATAGAAAAGATACTATCAAGTAGTGTCAAAAGTTGCTTAATGCCAAAAAGTTCCATGGTATGTGATGCCTAAATTTGATTTGAAGATTTCCTGAGGCTGCAAGGTTGGAAGATGGTAATGGACATAAGGAATAAAAGGAGTGCACTATTCTTATCTGATAAAGCTCTCCACTTTGAAAGGTAACTAACAAACCTTTTTGGAGTACTCATATTTGTTTGGATAAAGGATTATTTGAAAAAAAAAAAAACTTTTAGAATAATAATGTATCACCTTTTTTTGGGGGAGGGAGTGTAAGCAAGAGGTCTCGGGTTCGAGTTCTCCCGCTTACACTAAAAAAAAATGTCAAAAAAAAAATGTATCACCTTTTTTTGATGCAATGTACGTGACATAAAAAAGTAATTGTGAAATTAAACGGTGTTTTGAAAAACATATATCAGGTGATTTTCCAAAGTAATTATGATATTCTTGTTTTGCCAATTACTCCTTTTTGTTTTGAACAATCCAACTAAGTGGTAGTACTTAACAGTAACAGTGCATAATTTGCTATATTTACTGAAACAAATGGGGGGTATTTGGCACGTATTGCTGACTCAAGTGGCAAATTAAGTAAGTGGGAAAAGGACATTTGCATTTTGCCATTTATGATTAACTTTGTGGATACTAGCTAGGAATAGAAATGAATTGAGTTCATGTAAAATATCTGTGGACTCTGGAATTTTATGGCCTCC
Organism: Coffea eugenioides; assembly: GCF_003713205.1. Lineage (NCBI taxonomy): Eukaryota > Viridiplantae > Streptophyta > Magnoliopsida > Gentianales > Rubiaceae > Coffea > Coffea eugenioides. The sequence goes on from NC_040042.1 coordinate 5,152,791, forward strand.
TTGATGAAGACAACTTCTGTAGCTACCTCTGTACTCACTAGAACAATTTAATGTGAAATGTTTCAACCTTCAAGTTCAACAAGTGTTGTTCTCTTTAAGCTTGACAGTTACCATGCTAACACACTTTTGAACATTCTTTATGAACAAGGTCCCCAACCATGTTTCCTTGATTTAAATCTGCTCTAGTAAATGCTTCAATTTACTGGGCCAACTGGAGGTACAACTTCACTAGTGTCCAGATAATATGTCCTCTGTAGATGACTAGTGTTCAAGAGCTTGTAGCCCCAGTTCTCTGACATTCTTGTATATTTCAGCCCATGACAAAGAAAATCAAATCTTCTTTCCATCCCCTTTTCAAGAAATCTGCTGCATCTGGTTGAGAATTTTCAGAAGAATTGTTAATGTAAATTTTTTTGAAATAAACGTATATGTGTGATAAAAGGGTAGTAGGAGAGCGTCGTCTTAGCATTGAAATTTCTAGAAAAAGATGCAACCGAATTGAGTAAAAACTCAACCTTAGAAAAAAAAAAATTAGGGTTAAAAAGAATGTGTAATGGTAATAGTCTAATATAAAATCCACCATTACGAAAGATACTCGTATAAGTCATTTTCCTGAGAAAGATCAGGATCTAACATGATAACATTGCATGTATGCTGTATGTCTATTAAAGTGGACACAATTCCTCACCGGAATCTTTTTTCCCCCCCAGCTAAAGCAATGTCTGATTCCAGGTAGTAACACAGCCTAACCCTTGCAATAATTTAGCTCTTCTTCTTCTTTTTTTTTTCTCCTGTGAGAAATAGTCCAAAATATTTGGTAATTGTTGCTTAAAGGGAGAGACCGGAAAAAGAGATTATATCTAAATGGATGTGTCAATTGATTCATAATTGCTGGAAATTTGGATAGCAAAAGATGGAAAACATTCAATTATTCGATGTCAAGACCTGTTCCGGACAGCGTGATCATTATCTATTCACTAAAAGCTTTACAATTAAGGATGAGGAAACTATTTGTTGTTCTTTTCCAATCATTTTTGTACCTTAAAACGCATATACACATATATATACACTTTTCACAAATCTTAATCAGTATTTTTCCTTTGGTACTTATGAAAATTTTTAGGTCCATCATTGGTTACTTCATTGGCATTTTGTGGCTCAAAGGTTGGGTAGTAAATGAACATGTTGACCCATTTGTGCATTTATCGATGAGAAAACAATGTTGTGGAGATAGTGACATCTTCAATGTCGGTATATCCTATTCCTTTCTTTGTGCAATCTCCATTGATTATATGATAATTAGTGCAGAGTTTGTCTGAACAAATTAGTCATTTGTTCATACTTTATGTTTGATTAATTAGCACAATCACGTGATTTGGAGATTCATTGGAGAAAAGTCAATCCATACCAAAATAGATTGAGATCCAACACAACAATTTTTTTCTTTTATAAAATAATGAACGGTCTGTCTAACGGATACCCATTTCAGGTGTTAGGTTTTTAGAAATATAAGATTAATTAGAAAAAATGTATAAATGTAAGGAGATTAATTAGGAAAAGTATTGAAATACAAGAGAAAGTAGCAAGTGTTAATATGAGTGTATACATGGTTGCTTCGAAAGAATTTAGTCGTGTTAACGATGGACACTCCTTAGAAAAAATAAATCATTGAATGGCTAATGAAACCCTCGTCCGCTAACAAGCAAAATTAAAAAAAAAAAGAGGAAATATTGATTAGATGGAACCTCTAAAAGTTAAAAACCACTAACACTTTTTACTTGACAGCCATTTGAATTGAATTAATGAACAAAACTCCCATCATTAGTTGGAAAGTAAATACTATTAGGTAAACCTAATTCATTTGCCTATCAAGTAAAGATGCACCTCAGATTTAGATGCTGCTGATCTTTGGGTCATAGATCTAATGTAATCCTAAACCTTGAGATTACCTTAATAATAAATTAACTGCGCCTAATTCCTAGCACGATTGGAGCTACAGACAATATTAAACAAAACATTTGGTATTTATGTAAGATTCCTTCTGGCCAAAGCCTTGGGAAGCTCAGACTGAATAAATGGCACGAATTGACTACCCAAACTACATGGTCATGAATGGTGACAAATTAATTAACTTAATCACTAGATGCTTCCAACCCACATTTCTTCCTTCTCAAAAATTTCTGAGATAAATTCCATTTAAAATTATCCTAATCCGCATTACCGAGGAATAGTTGACATTGATCCAATCGACAAATTATAATAATTAGAATCCCACTCTTTAATAACGATAATATTTAGTATATGATATCATTTTAGATTGAAGATGATGAAGAAGTCCATCAACCACGAAAACCAACATATTTTGTCAGTCTTCCATTTTGTTCCGTGTCCATCGCTGGGGGCAAAGTTCTATAAATATTAAATCAGGATTTGAACTTATTTTTTAGCATCTAAGTGCAGGTAATATAATATTTAGGTCTTGTGTTTTTTGTAACAATATTGCTTCCCAATGTTGTCGGGAACCCTAGGAGGTTTCAGCTCTGTACTTTGTACTCCACAATGTCAATTTAATATCCCTCAACTTCTGAAGAATTTTTCTTCCAGAAAGCTGTAAATTGCATTGGTGAAAGGTACTCGGTATCAACTTGGAATGCTTACTTTTATGGGATTCAAAGCCTCAAGTCTGTTATAATCTAATGACTAGTTGACTAGATATTAGCATCCAGACTTACAATACAAAATGTCCCTTGAGTTAGTTGAAATGATAAAGTTGATGTCATGCCTTCTTGCCTACTTGGTTCGAATCTCTTCTTGGACATTTGTCCGTCGCACAGGACTTACCTAGTGCGTCTTACCTCTCCGTGTGGTTGACAGGTTATTGCATGGGACGGGGTTCATTTAGTGCGCACTCTCAGATAGCCGGGTTCAAACCTCTCTTGGGACATCTGCTCGTCGCACAGGACTTGCCTAGTGCGTCTTACCTCTCCGTGTGGTTGACCGGTTATTGCGCGGGGCCGTGTTTACCCAGTGCACATTCTCGGATAGGTTGACGGGTTATTGCATAAGACATGGTTTACCTGTTGCAAATTCTCAGATAGCGACTGTGGGTTCTCTTGTCAACAAAAATCAAGACTTACAATAGTTTCAGAAAATTAACCATAGCAAATCTAGGCCCTTCATTTTCTTTTCAAAATTTGAAGACTACTTTGAAGGATACAATATATTGTACTTTCAAGTTTCAAGAAAGTTAGAATCACTATACAATAATTATTCGCAAAAGTTACCCGAAAACACACAAAACCTTCTCTTTAGTTTCAAATAAACCTTAATTGTGTAATGCATTTCTGGATTTTTCACTTCTATACAGTTTTATTTGTACATATAACTGGATAAGCTATCGTATTTCTTACTGATTATTTTAAAAAAATAAAATAAAATTCTGAGACATGTTTTTGCTTCTGCAAGTAGTGTTCCATGCATGCATATGAGAACATGATTAATCCTTGGTTTAGAATAATGTGTTGAAGGTTTGGACGTACAAATGCTGTCTCTTACATGTATGCATCTGCTCTATTAAATTTAAATGGGGCCTGCAGCTCAAATTCCAAAAGAACTAAGGAAGCTGCCTTAGTAGTAATTCTTTTTTGGTGGGTCAGAAGGTAGCTTGGCCATTTACCTATTTGTACAATGAAAGTGAGCATAAAGATTACCACTTTCTTCTCGGAGGAACAAACCAACTAATTGCCAACTCCTACTACCCCCCCCCCCCCTCTCCTTTTTCCCCTCCTTTCTCTCCCTCTCCAAAAAAAATTAATTTAAAGGAATTTTGAACTTTGAAACTAGTTGCGTGGACTAAAGATTAATTTACTCCTTCAATTAATTGTTTCACCGTCCAATTGGTTGATGAAAATCTTGGATGTGGGACTTGTAGGCAAAATAAAAGAAATTACATATAGTCTCACATCCAATACTATAGCTTTTAATAAAATGGAAATTGAAATTTGTTCCAAAAGAAGAAGTTAAAATGTTTTCTTGCATATTTGGTATTCAAATCCTGCGTGGTGCATTAAGAGGGATGCATATTTGATGATTTGTTCCATCAAATATGACAAGATATACAAGGTTCTTATGGTACACTTTGAAAATATTATGTAGCACGTGTTCTCTCTTTAAAAGCATATAGTTATTATGCCTAACCGGTAGGGAACCAGACAAAGGGATAACTTCTGTGGGTTACTCGTCCAATTAATGAGTCACTGATTGAATTGGTAGATTTTAATTTAATAATTATAAATATAAAATAGTAATTTTAATGTACATATATAAAATATCTAGTAAAGTGCTTTTAGATACTAATTATTGTACTTAAAAAATATATAATGTACATATAAATGTTAATAGAAGACTTAAGGTAAATTTATCATACTTTTACATAAATAAATAATATAGTCAAATATAAAACAAAATTGTGTCACTTATTTTCAAAGATATAGCATCATTTTTTATTTTTTTATTTTTATTTAAAAGTAAAATAATTTTCTAACTACTCAAACATTGTCAGTTTGAAAGTTAAAAAAATTAATTGTATAAATTAAAAAGTAAACAATTTTATTAAAAAAAACATTTTAGTTATCAAATAAAAACTAAGCAAGTGACAAAATCTTGTGTACATTTGAATGAAAATCCAATGTACAAATCTCATCAAAGCATGTATACATTTTGTTTCAAATAAAAGACCCACAATTGACAAAAAAAGGGCGGGGGTCAATTAGAAAATCGGACGGGTTCTCATTTGAACCAGTATGTCCAATGGGTTTGACCGGATCAACTTTTTATCCAATCAAACTAAAGACCTGACTTGACCTGATAATCAAATCACCGGACTGATTGATTCAATCGCTGAATTGGATCGGATTTAATAACTATGTTTAAAAGTACTCATTATAGAACAAAATTAGGTTTTCATTATCACTATTTCTTCCTCACATCTTAGTTAGACCAATTGCGATTTCTGTATGCCAAAAAAAAGAAAAACCTTTAATCATGTCAAGAGGAAAAGTACTATTTTAATCTTTTTATTTCCTTCATTATAGACGGGCTGATTCCACCACCAAAGATTGGGCCTGGTTGAAAATTCTAAACCCACAATAAAGAGGGTTAGTTGAGTATTTGACCGTCTGTTAAATGGGAGGCTGTGGGGGGACCCAAGTCTATCCAGAGAAAAGATAGCCAGCAATATATATGGGTCGTGTCGTGGGGGGTGACTCCAAATTTGAGGCACTGGAAAAAGTTGTAAATAAAGTTACAAAATCAAAGGTAACATTTTTCCATGATGCTCTTGGTCTCACACGCACATTTATACAGTTAAAAAGGTATTTAATCCTTTCCACTCTCTTTTCTATATCTTCAAGAAAGATTTACCTAAATTATTAATTAAAAGTAAAAGATCACAATAGTGTGATAGCATTCGCTTGATGCAATTTGGAGATTTTTAAATTTTGATGGGGTCGAATTCACATTAAACTCTGCTTTCCGAACATTTTGGTAAATATTTGATGCATTAGTGAATTAAGGTATAAAATCCAATAGTGCAGTTTTAAATTACTAATAATTAAGGGGTGTGTACTACAGGTATAGTGTAGGCATACACTTAATTAGTTCTCTTATTTGCTGCTTTTTTTTGTTGCTTAAAATCTATCATATTCTACAGTGAGGGTGGTATACAGACCCGACTCAATCAAGGGAGTGTTTTGGCATCTCTTTTGAATTTTTTTCACTGTAGGCGAGGTTCGAACTCTCGATCTACAATTTAAAGAGGGATTTAATCCGTTTTTAATGACTATTGAGTCAAAGCTCGATCGTTAGCAAAGTGCTATTTCATTCCTTTTTTTTTTTGTTTACTTTAGATTTTAGCTTCAAAATGTTGTCAATTTTCAAGAACTTAATTCTTGATCTCACTCATCCTAGAAATTTGAACCAGGTACGGCAGACATTTGTGTGCAAAGGAAGGATTTTTATACCTTTCAGCTTTTACTTCTCCTTTCTTTACCATTTCTCACTAAAAATGAAAAGAACTGAGGAACTTGCACATGCTTCATATTCTTCTTTGGTTATCCTGTTGCCACTTTTCAGTTTCACCCCAACCAAAGATAGTGTTTTTGTTATTATTATTATTGTAAATAACCAAAGATGGTGTTATAGTCTAACCCTATACAATTTGAATCATTGAATGCTGATGCCAATATATGTTTCTTAGATCTCTGACTAATTAACACATACAATTTTTTTTCATTTATAGTGTATATACCCACATTTAAATCCCTTTGCGTGTAAACACTATATTCAACTTTTTACTTTTCTAAAAAAATTTACACTATTATGTACTCCGCTTTGTTTTAGTGTACTTAATTAGGACACTCGTTGGACAAACCTAACATAAAATCTTACATATATAAAATGCTAAGATGTAGACAATCATCCAAAGTTTTAGATGCTTAGAAGGCATCTTAATAGTAATCAATCACTAGAGTTAAATAATTAACTAAGAAGTCCATCCAAATTCAAGTTCCTTGGATTTCTTGTCGAAGTGCAGAATTTTCTAAACTCTATTTTCTATCTCAAAATCATACATAAGCACTAGTTGACCGCTATGTGTAGTACGTGTTAACTGAAACAGAAAAGGAATACAACAGACTCAAAGGATGCAAAATTTTAACCATGAAAGAAAAGGGAGAGTAGTAGTTCACACACTTCTATTACAATCTCTATCGCACATTTTGATGAATAGACATTTATGTGTCCTTTCCACCAAGCGAAAACAAATATATTGATAGCAGAACAGTAGTATCAGATAGGATTGTAAGACAAACTTTGAGTTTAGGGGAAAGGAAAATGATGAATATTCAGAAGAGAATAAGAAGAAGAATAATAGATGGTTGCATTAGAACGTAAATGACCACAAACTACTACAATCATCTTAAAGTATAAAGAAATGTTGAGGATGCACGCAAACGTAGTATCTCATACCATATAGAAGGATGTAAAATAGACTCGCCACTTGCAATTTGTAAACATTATATCTCAAGAAAATGTACTTGCATGTTATAAGCTTGATTGTGTTTTGTCTTGTATTTCCCTCCCTAGATTGTCTTTGAATGGAGTTTCTTTCCTTTTTCTTGGGAAAAAAAGGGAAAAGAAGTAGAATAACAACGAGCCTGAATTGGTCTTCAATTATAAACAAAGGTTAACAACGGCTAAAATTGGAGTAGTACTTAATCGTTCCTGCATAAATGAGTAGGATAGAATACTTGAGAAAAGAAAAAAAAAAATCAACATGGAGAGTATATATATGAAGAAGTTGTTGAGTCACAACCAAAAATTAAAAGTTCCATTTATCTATGTAAGTCCTAATTGCAAGTTAATCTACAAGTAATAGATAGAAATTAGGATATTTTTTGACCACAAAAATAAAGCTAGAATTAGGATGTGAAACTTGTGCAGATGTATCGGTATGTATATATAACCGTGCAAATTTGTTCATGAATAAGGTTTGAGAAAAAGGTACATTCGATGAGTTTGAGTTCAGTGAAGAGCATTGTTTAGAAAGGCAAGTATGAGTTGTTGATGGACAAATGCTCACGTTAAAAGCTTACACCAAAATTTCCTTTTCTTCTTCCCCCAAAGAACGCATACACGAGAAGGGTGAAAAAGAAAGAGTAAAAAGGAATCAAAGTCTCAAACTTAATTTTCTTTTCCTTTCTCATCTTTTTCTCTCCCTCCTTTTCCTTTCCTTTCTCTCATCCATCCTACCCCCACGTCCACAAAAGAAAGTAAGAAACCACATATATCTCACTCTCTCTCCCCATAGCCCCTCAACTGTCATTTTCTCACATATACTTCACACAAAAGAAACAACCATTCACTTCATACCTTGTCATTTCTTCCCTTCTCTCTCCCTCTCCTTCAATCTCAAAGTCTCTGCAACTACTCCCCTCAATTCATCATTTAACCCCATCTAAAAAAAAAACACCCGGAATTCTCTCCCTCAAAATTCAGCAACCCCATATCCTTCAGGCTTCAGCTACAAAACCCTCCAAGATTTTGTGACCCTTTTCAGCCCTGAACAAACAACCATCCCACAAGCACAGAACACTTGCACCAGCAAGAAACAAGAAAAGGTAGGGGCTGTCAAGAACAAAGAAAAAGAACAAACAGTTCTTTTTCTTTTTCTTTTTCTTTTCTTGTAGGGTTTGTTTGGCCGGCTGCTTGTTGAATCAAAGATGGAGCTGTTCCCAGCACAACCAGACTTATCCCTACAAATCAGCCCACCAAACAGCAAACCCTCCTCAGGTTGGAGGAGAACAACTGAAGATATGATAGATTTGGGGTTTTGTAAAAGAGCTTTGGACTCAAGAAACTCCTCTATATCATCATCAATGGCTGCAAAACCTGATACTAGTAACTTTTTTGAACTTTCTTTATCAAACAATCAAAGGATGATTTCTGTTTCTGATCACCATCATCAGCCAAGCTCCAACAATAGCCATTATAACCTCATCCAGAATAGTAGCTCTACTAGTACCACAAACAATAATCTTATTCACTCTTTTCAGCAAAGCCAGCAGTTTCCTCTCCACCATCAGCACCAACTTCACCATCACCACCTCCTCCAACATCAACAGCATCAAGTAGGAGGAGGAGGAGGGGGGTTAAACCACCCCGAATTCGGGTTTTTGCGACCAATAAGAGGAATCCCAGTCTACCAAAACCCTCCTCCTTTTCCATTATTTAATCCAATATTACAGTCTTTAGATGCTAGTACCACTAGTTGTGGAATTCCTTCTCCTACTTCTACTACGACTAGTTCCTCCAATCCCACCTGCTTCCAGTCCCAAGGCGGATGCGGTGGTGGCGGCCTAATGCGGTCGAGGTTTTCATCGAGATTTCCAGCTAAACGGAGCATGAGAGCTCCTAGGATGCGGTGGACAACCACCCTCCACGCTCGTTTTGTTCATGCTGTAGAGCTCTTGGGTGGCCATGAAAGTATGCAACATTAATATCAAGATTAATGCTTTTTTATCTGTTTAGTGTTTTTCTTCAGCTAATTATAAATTAGTAACAGAAATAGCACTAAACTTGCATATTCATAATCAGTTCATTTCTTGAAATTATGGCCTTTCTTTATAAATTTTTTATGGGGGCAAATACAGGAGCTACGCCCAAGTCAGTTCTTGAGCTAATGGATGTGAAAGATCTCACTTTGGCACATGTTAAATCACATTTACAGGTAATTAAATGGACCGCTTGTTTCATCAAATCAGTTAGTTTTCTCCTAAGAAGGGATTAATTTTTTTGAGTTTTTACTTTCCTTGTAATTTTGTTTTGTTTGATTCCATTTTATGTCAGCATCAGTACTACTTTCGTCCGTGAATTTTCTACTGTAATTTGAAGGTGTTTTAACAACTTTGAACTTGCATTACTGTAACAAAACAGTACAGAATGGTCATAATTTAAACATTTCAAATTCCAATGTTTTCCTGTCTAAAATCCTTAGCACTTCTTTTTCTACTAGATCTGATGCTTCTTCTGCTACCTATCAAGTAGCTTTTTGCTTGGAAGAATGAACCATCCATCCATGATCCATGTAAAGAGAAAAGATCCATAATCAATAATCAATGACTCAGAGAGAGATATATCATATATGAAGGGAGAGAGAGAGAGAGAGAGAGAGAGATGAACCAAGTAAGACAAAGCCCGAGGAAAATTAAAAACAGTCAATAGCCAAGCCAAGACAAAGGGTGTACACAGTATGCATCATTACTACTATTATATTTTTGAAAATTCTCCTTTTACCGAAGACAGTGGCGATAAGAAAGTACAAAATGCTATCATGTCTCAATGATATCTCTTTCCCTTTGAGTTTGTAAAACCAAGGTGTACAGAACTGTGGTTAATTCCATACAGAAGTTTTGCACATGGCATACATTCACATATATGTATGTAGTTTTATGTAATAGTACTATGTAGCATGTTTTAGGACATTAAAGCTGGGACACATACAAAAAAGTGCATATTTCACCATACGTACATTGCATTCTTGGAAAATCCCTCTTAGCTTTTCTATTTTGTTCCTTTTCTTTCTTGCAACATTTTAATTATTATGCTTTTCATTTTCTTTTTGGTTGCAGATGTATCGAACGGTGAAGACAACTGATAGAGCAGCACCTTCTTCTGGTTAATCTCCTTGACTTTCTTCCCTATATGCTTATTTTGTAGTGCTAGTGCTAGTGTACAGGATCTTGAGATTGATGCAAACCATCTTTTGTTATTTAGTTGGATACTGTTCTCATTCGTATCGTTCTTCTTATCGTTTAGGACAATCAGATATCTATGAGAACGGGTCATCTGGGGATAATTCTGAGGACTTAATGTTTGAAGTTCAGAACTCAAGAAAACCTGAATTATCGGTGCAACAAGGAAGGCAAAATATACAGCAAGACAAAGACTTGCATGGTCTTTGGAGTAATTCCTCAAGGTTAGCCACTTAATGATGTTTATTAGAATCAATAAATTTCTATACTTCTTGCTGAGACAGAGAGGAATAAATGGAAGAAACTAAAATTTTTGGAATGTTGAGTTAGGCCAGATCCCCAGAGGCTAGTTTGGAAACGATGGACGAAATATGAAGAAGAATGCGAGCTTCATTAGTATAAATATACTGTCTCTTATCATCTGAGATATGACCAAGTTTAGGGTGGTATTTGCAGCCCTTTAATCTTTGTCAGAACTGCGTTATCCTTTTATAGCTACCTTACATGTTCAATAAATTTTAAGGGCCAAAAGAAGCTTTGGTCAGATGGGCTCAACGAATAAAGCAGAAGTTTGAAAATTTGCTTATTCTAGCTACTTTCATCAGACTGAACTCTTCTGCATTTTCTTGTGTCATTGTGTGCGAGGATAAGTAAAAGAATCCAAAATTACTTTAAGGCTTCTCAGAAAAGCCGATTCAAAGTTTTGTTTGGATTGAGGGACTTCATTACTCTTGCTAAAAAAGATATGCTAATAAGTGCAATTCTTTTCCCATCTCAACATTTGTCTGTGCGTGTTCTGCGTGTGATTTTGTTCGTGTGCCAGTGCAAACATAAAGAACATAATCCTAGAAGATGCTAACAAAAAGAAGATGAGGAAAATAAGCCCACTTCTTTGTTCTGTCTGTCGACAATCAGGTTTAACACAGAAACTCCATCATGGTTTAGTAATCTCTTTCTTTACAGTTGTTGAAACATGAAAAGTAAGTGCAGCAAGGGGAAGAAAACGCACACATCCTAGACATAAAAAACATTTGAATTCAATTTGGCTTAAATCAACCTAAAAATGGACATATCTCTTTCCTCTAGATCTTGTGGGCTCAGATAAGGGCATTTCAGTGGGGCCATAGCTAAGGAACTTAGTGTCAAAGCTAAACACTGAGTGATGGCCCATCTGTAGAAAAATCTTGGTGCCAAAGCTTTACTACTAGTCTTTTTGAAACTTCCTTGAAGTCTGTTTCATTTAGCATAATATGCGGTATCACATGGGTGGGTTCAACCTTTTTTTTTTGGGTTTCCTCCCTATCGTCACAGAATATAAAGTGAAGAAGTATAAATGATTCCCTCAAAAAAGAAGTATAAATGAGACAGTAAAAGATAGCCATCTTTTTCTTAGCAGTTTACTTTTTCTCGCTTCTGCATGGCTTCCACTGATAGGAAATATTCTCTCAATTGCATTGTTTTGTAGCAGGGAAGCTTGGCTGCATGGCAAAATGAGGGATTCTTTAGGCAACATACCATCTCTTGAGGTACTAAACGCAACTAATCTAGAATATTGGCCTTTTCATTTTCTCTTTCTCCCCAAAAGTTTTCTAATGCTGGTCTACGCTTTAGTCACCAGTCATTAGTCATTACCATTTGAATATTTACTGAATAAGCACATAGAAATATTTGTGTTTGTGGACTTGCTCGAGGAAGATTGAGTCCTTCACCTTTGTGTGTTGTGTCACATGTAATCTAAGGATGTGAAATTTACATGACAGATACATTCATGGGAATAAGAAGGAAATTTACATGTTAGAGTTATCTGGCACCATATGCCATTACAGTATAAAGTGGAATAAGAAGGAAAAAAAGGCTTGCTTTTGTAAAGTTGTGCAGGCCATTTTGCTATATCTGAGGTTCAAGGAATTTTGTAATATGTAATCCAAAAGAAAGGAACCAGCACCCCAAAAAAATGTATTTTCTTTTAGTAGCTTTAGTCAAAGGATGGAATACAACTAAAGTGGATTGTCTTCCTCAACATGCTATAACCTTAATACCTCGTACTTGATCACTATAACACTGCACCAATGAGTGAAATATGATGGACACAACCAAACATTCAAATACACTGTGCCCAATTAACGTACTGTCTCTATTGTTTTCAACCACATGAATTTAATTAAACTTTTATCCCTATTAAAAGCCCACTTGCCTGTTCTCAAAAAAGAAACAAATCTTGCACTGATTGATTACATAAGAAAGTTGCATAAAAATGTGCATGAGACATGCATTTTAAGAGGGGCAACAGGCTTTATGGTTTCTTGTTGCAGTATCACACCTTGATAAATATTCCCTTATTCTTTTAAGTCAAATTTGTACTTGGATCCCCGCAAACATATTGTACACACATCCCTCATGTTACTTGCTTTTAGCTAAATTGTTGAGCTTCTTTTTGAGCATTTTTATAACAAGATATGCATATTTTGGTGTGAAAATCCAGAAGGACATCGAACCAAAGTGCTCAAGCTATGACAGATTATCAGATGTGAGCTCATCAAGCTTATCAGAGTCAAGCCCCAAGAAACCCAATCTGGAGTTCACCTTGGGCAGGCCACACTGATCAAGATCTCTGCGTGGATAGTACTACTCATTTTGAAATGATTATTGCTTCTGAAAGAGGGAAGCTGGTGAGGTTGAAGAGATTCGGGTGCCCACTCAGAAAATCAGCAGTGAGAAAAGAAAGTTTGTAGTAGAAAAGAAAAGGAGAAGAAAGTAAAGGAAAAAAGAGGCCTAAAGAAAGACAAGGAGACAACAAAGACAGAAAGCAACAAAAGGAGAAGGCAAAGAGAAAGAGAGAGAGAGAGAGAGAGAATTCAAGGGTGGTATCAAAAAGCATGTCCTAATTATCCTATCAATCTGTGAGCTCGAAATCATCATATTATATTGCTTAAGTAAATATGTTCATTATCATCATGATCATCATCAGTCCTAGCTGATTGATTTTTGTATTATGATGCACTTTTATGGGGGCAAAAAAAGAGAAAAAGGAAAGAGGTATGTTTTTGGGGGACTTTTAAGTCTTTTAATCAGGGAAAAAGTGATCCTTGGTAATTGTATGGGGCACTTTGTACTCAAGAAAAAGAAGGTATAATTTTACCAAATGAGTTGGAGCATACTCTATAATCTATTCGTTCCTAGGCATTGACACATACCTTTTCACTTTCCCAACAAAGGAAATGAAAGAAAAGATGACACGAACTGGTAAAAAGGGACTGAAAAAATGTAAGGGGAAAAAGAATTGGGAAATAACAAAAGGAAAAAGACAAGGTGCAAACTATGAAAAACAATATCTGCATGCCCTTTTTTATGCTCACTATGTGGGGATTTGGATTGTGATTCTGCTTTTTGTTGGCTATACAAAACACGAATATGTTGCTTTATTTGACAGAGATGGATAACATTTATCAAGAATAGGCATATGCACGAGCTATTAGGCATGTATCTGTCTGCCTGATATAAGTATTTCTATTTCCTCCCGGCCATTTTAGTCTCCAAAGTTAGCATAATTTACAGGCTATTGTACTAGTGAATGGTCACCAAGTGTGATCAGTAAACTTGGACTTGCTGAATGGATTAGAATACACACTTAATTCCCATTTCAATTGAAGATCGATAAGTTTAGGTTCCTCTTACATATCTGCAAAAATAAATTACTTTGAGAAGAATTGACTATTTGAATTAGACATCAATTTTTGTCATCATATCACATTTTGATTGCACCACCTAAATAGCACATGTTATCAAATGACAAAATATTTCGGGCACATTTTAGCATGTTGAATTGCATTGTGAAGATGGAATTAGTCAGTGGTAAACCTGCATAATCTTTTAGAGTTCATTTTGTGGGTTTAAAAGTATGGATTAGTAAATTGAGAGGATACAAATGCTAAGAGTAATATCACAAATTGAGTATTAATTCATATTATCAGTAGTATTTCCAAGATATCACTCCTCCCCACTCATTAGTATTATCACAATTGACGATTTAAATTTTACTCATCTTTGGAATTGTTGCTCTTCCATGCCACTAATCTTCTCATGGTTGACTTTTCATGGTTAAATTTCCGAGTTTTAGGAACTTTATCTTATTTGATTTCTCAATTTTGTCCAACATTTCAAGTCTATATACTACAGCCTTTTGTATAAAACTTAATTTTGCTCAATAAATTTCTTTATTAAATAAAAAAAAGTATATTCATTATTAATGGCACAAAAAGATCTGTTTGACCATGAAAAGATAATTGGACAATTTTAGTGCGATGAAGGGAGTATACTATATATGTTTGACGGGGATCATTCATACTATTTGTGTCAAAACTGGTCTCTAGGTAATGATTGATTAGCAATTTAAGTATAAACAATAGATACAGATGGAAAGTAGCGACTTCTTCCGTTTAACTCTGCCGACGAAAAAAATGAATAGGACAATATTTCTGGAAAAAAAAAAAAGCTTAATGACTTGTCATCAAGATTTCCCGCATTGTATAACATTTGGAGAAAAACATATAGTTACTCTAAGTTTTAAATTATGAAGGTATAAAAAATCCAGCCATGAAATCTGCAACTTGAAGCATCGATTTTCCCAAGAAAGACAAAAGATACAGTAATGAATGAAAAGATAAAGCAAAAAGTAGCAGAAATTAATGATATGCATGTAGTAATAAGTACATATTGGCATTTTCAATAGTGCCAAAATGAATAATACTTGTTAGGAAGAAACATCTCGAGAGAGTCTACTAAAGAATCCAATATGTAAGTTAAAAATCTAACTCTGATCCAAAAGTTTAAACTATTAGGTTTTGGATCCTTACTTACATATTAACCGCTCTTTCTCCATCTTTCAAACCAATGTGAGACACAATCCTCTACCTTTATCACCAAGGTCACATCTTCTCTCAAACGTGGACCCACTTTTCTTCAATATCCAAACTGCATTCTGGACCTCTGCCAACCTTTGGCTTCTTGGCTTTTTGGTCTAACCCAACCGAATCCCCTGCCAAACCCATGGCACACCTGGTCCAACACCAACCAAACTCCTTGGCACTTCGGTTCACCATCAAGAAGAGAATTTCACCGGTAAGAATCCACTTGCCCATGAATAGCTTAGTCTCATAACCTGAAGCTCTGATACCAATTTGATAGGGGAGAAACATCTCGAGAGAGTCCACCAAAGAGTCTAATATGTAAGTCAGGAACTCAACTCTAAGCCAAAAGTTTAATCTATTAGGTCTTGGGCCCTTACTTACATATTAACTGCTCTTTCTCCATCTCTCAGACCAATGTGAGACACAACTCTTTACTCATGAATCTAACAATAATAAGTAAAAAAAAAAAAGAATAATATTAAGTAGATTTATTGCCCTCCAAATATTCTCAAGCTATGAGTAATTTATATTCTTCGACTGATTGATAGATTCTGCATATTTGCTTGCAAGAAAGTTTCACTGTAAGTCTGAATCGATGCTATATCTTCTTTTCCAATGGAAATTCCGTATTCATGTTTTCAGGACAAGGCCACAAGTACAATTATATAAAGCAACTAGGACACACTATTTTACTTTTTCTGCTTCTTCTTCTTTTCTGACTTTTGTTTTTTTTTTCTTTATTTTTGGGAGCAAATTACAATTATCTGTTGATATTAAGGTTGAATCTGAAGATCATCTCTTGGTTATTTTAATAGTGACGTTTCACGTCCCCTCAATCTTATTCTCCTTTTTTCTTGAATAATAAATCATTAAGGGACCACACCAAAACCACGAAATTAATTTCCGATGACTAAAAGAACCAAAGAAAACCAAAAAGTCATTCATGTTCTCATAGCATCAAAATTCTGGATCTAATTAACCTCGACTAAATTTTCCAAACATTAATGCACCTTAAAAAAAACAAATTTTTTTTTTTTAAAAAAAAGCAAATTATGGAAAGAGGGTAAGTAGTAGTATTATTTCTGGCGTGAGCGTGCAAGAAAGCAGGCTGGCCACTGGCCAGTCAGCTGTTTCTGGGAGAAATTAACGGATGGGAATTAAATAGGAAGAATGTATGAAAAGGGCTACAGCTACCTAACTAGTAACCATCAAAAGTCTCTCAAGGAAATGGTTTAGAATTTAGGTAACATTTAATGAGAGACGACTAAAGAATAGTGAAGCATCAAAGCAGAAGTTACAGAAAACGTCCTTCTGTGTTGTGTGAGTTCTCAATTCTCACCAATTGGCAATAGAGACTGATGGTGCATGTGGTGAACTCTCTTTGTGGAAAAAGTACATTAAAAATGTCTGTGGCACATTTCAGGCCAAAGAATGTTGATGAATGAGTGAAGAAGAAGGCAAAAAAACATGCTCTAGTAGTACAAGCTAATTGGGTTGCAATTGATAGGTCAGGCCAAGGCTCCATTCTTGATAGCTTCAGTCTCTTTCTTGATGTTAGACTACACCAAATAGCTATAGGACCAGAGCTGTAATTACCAATTTTCATAATGAATAGACTTTGATAATCAACTTTAATGTGAAGCTTTGTAGTAGATGAAGGAAGAACCAATTTGAGGAATTATTGGTATAGGTTTCGAGCCCTGCTTTTCAAATCCATGACCCAAGAAGTGTCCTTTCAACATGTGTTGTATCCATACCACACACTATTCAACTTACGACGCACCAAAGGTACAGATATTCTACTTTCTATACTTAAATCATAGAAGTGAATGTTGATTAGCATGAATAATCCATTGGAAAAGCTTTCCGGCCCCTTCCTCCACCCCAAATCCCAGCCCAAAGGGGAGAAAACAAAACAGAAAATCCAAAGGGCCACCATGAAAAGGGAAGAAATTCGTCTATTCTTTGAGTATTTCTTTCAACTCGTTGAAAGTGTTTAGAGAACGTTTTGAAAAAAAAAAAAAAGTAACAGTAAATTCAACACAAGTACGACTGCTATGTGATTTTTTACCTTCTGAAACGAGAATGTAACCAGATGCTTATGAAATAAAAATGTGTTTGAAATTTTAAACTTGACAGAAAAACGTCAAACACTAATAATAATGTTAACGGAATGGAACTGGTGGTCTCAGCATCTTCCAAGGCATGAGCAGGGGAAGTGGGCACGGGAGCATAATGATACAATGAGCAGGAAATGAGAATAGGACGATGCTGAGCGCTACCACATTTAATGTGAAAAAGGAAGGCTGAAATAATTCTCTGATTAGTCACTGCTGCTTGACACTTGACAGCAAGCTTCTTAGGTGGTGTTCTGGGTGTTTTTTATGCATTCAACTCCAAAGGAGGGTGATCACAAGACTAGCAGTTTCACAGTTCCACTAAGTTATAAAGGCTTGGGACAAATGAATGGGAACAAAATTCAGATATACTAACACATACAAGTGGAAAATGTTTCAGTCGGAATGTGTGGAAAATGTTGTTTGGGGGTGTTTTTGAAAAACTTTGCTGTAGCAGAGTTTTTAGAGTATATTTTGAAATATTTTTTATTGGCACTTTATTATGAGATATTTGGTAAAATTTTAAAAAAATTTAAACTAATTTTTAGATTATCTTTTAGAGTACTTCGTTGTAACTTTTATTGTATTTGAAAAACTAATTTTTGAAAAACACTCCAAAAACGGGAGATCCAAACATCATCTCTTTCTACGCTTCTTAAATCCCACTCTTCCCCTGTTATTTATTTTTTTTTTTTGGAAAAAAAGTGGAATTTTTTTTTGCTTTCTATTTGTGGTAGTACCAAGTCAGGTTTGGACTTCAAATTTCAGACTAAAATGACTATTATTATTTTCTTGAACTAAGGAAAAAAGTGTTGGTTTTCCAAAAATTGTACGACTGAAAAAAACTAGTCCTACACCACAGGTTCCACTTGTACAATTACGACATTTCTTTGTCTCATTTTTTCAAGTAATAACAATGACAACTCAAAAGGTGATACTACACATTTATACAAATATGGTATGTGATGGATGGACATGCCTCAACCAGAAGGTATTAAGTGCTTAAAATTGCTACGTGGAGCATTAATACTTAATGTGGCACTTAACTTTTTAAATAGGACAACTTAGTTCGTAGCGTACTACAACTTAAAATAGGGTTTGGCTATCATAGGGTAGCATTAAGAGTATTTATAGTTTTACAAGAGGATATATATATATATATGTAACCCACTTCCTAACCTTTATGCTTTCTATTTAATTTATTTTCTTCACTTTCCTGGTTTAAGGGGCTAGCCCCTCGTCCCGTCGGGTATCAGAGCTATCTTTCTTTACTTATTATGATGTTGTTAGTGTAAATTTACAAGTTTATATCTTCCTAATGAGATTGTTTAATTTCGTGATTACCATCTTTCTTTATTTATGATGTTGCTAGTATAGATCTACAAATTTAGATCTGTCTGATCAGACTGGTTAATTTCGTGATTACTATCTAATATATTTAAGCTTATTCTAGTATTGATAGTATTGATTTTATGACTTTGGATCTGTCTAAGGGACATGGAGCCTGTAATTGCTAGTATCCGGTCCAGGTAAGGCCATGAGATTTGGCACTGTAGGGATGTTAAGGTTCCTGTGGTCCGAAATCCAGAACGGTGAAGTGTTGAAGGATCAAATCTGATTTCATGGGTTTTTACTATCAATATTATAATTTTGTTTGAAAATATAGTCGTCATGCATAGTTAATCTTTCTCAAAAGATTTAGATCTATTCGTGTAACTTTATTACTATCTTTATTATGATGGAAATATGGTCGTCATGTATAATTAATCTTTCTCAAAAGGATAGATCTTTTCTTGTAGTTTCCTCACTATCTTTTATAATCTATTTAGAAAAATGGTTATCCTCCATGGATCCCGAAGGATTCTGTGCCAAAGGGAAGAGGATTATAAGTTGTTTAAATCATTTATTTATCTAATTATTTATTTATTTAACTTGTCTTTGCTTATGGCTTCAGTTGTTAGAACAAACTCCAGATCTTCCGTTTCTTCTTTAAACAACAATCCATTAGATGATCTTCAAACTAGAATTGCTCGAATTGAGCAATCAATCCTTATTCAAGAAAAACTAGAAAATAAACCTTCTGAATTCCAGATTGACAAACAATACCTTAGATCGGAATTCTTTGCAAACCACAACTGTTTTAAAAGAAAACAATTTTTTGACAAATATCAAGGAGAAACCCGAAAAAATATTCAAGAACACTTTTATGACTTTTTGACAAAAACAAAACACCATATTCATTTCTTTAACTGGTATGAGTCTCAAACATCTCAGGTGTCCACACCAGAACTCGAAAATCCAGTCCAAAATATTTCAAAACCTACATCTTCTATGTCAAAAACTATAGAAACTCAAGTTTCTACTTCAGATCTCATAGATTCAGTCCAAACTAAGCCAAAACCCCTAGATCTATCCATAGATCTATCCCAAACAACTCATATATTAGAATCCTCTCATAAACCCTCAACAGGATCTATAGATCCATCAAATCTACCAGATTTTCCTATAGATCTATCAAACCCAATAGATTTACCAAACCTAGGATCTATATATATATATATATATATATATATATATATAGGGATAATTTCAGAAGCCTCTCCTAAGATTTTCAACAATTTCATTCGACTCTTTTGAGGTTTATATAATTACGGAGACTTCCCTTGGTATAATATAAAGACAACAATATCCTTCATTAATTGTCAACTCATTGAAAAACTCTATCAAATATTAAACTCCTCTCATCTATTATCAACCAATGATTCAAACTACAGTATTTTCCATTTAACTATCTATCATCTTCCTCCTACATCTATTTTCCTTTCAAACTCATTTGTTTATTATTATAAACCAAATATGTGTTGTTGCCACTAATAAAATCATCATACACACCAAACCACCAATACTTACATATCTTGATATCTATTCCCAATTCTCGATTTTTCATTATTATTAAATAATTTCCTTGCACCCATTTTTGTTTCTGATTTTTTATAGGCATTAGCAAATTGAAATTGTCAAATGACAAATTGAGTGCTAATTTCATTATCAAACTAGATGGAGATGAAGATAGTGACAGTGATAAAAAATAAAAATTAAGGATAGGAAGTGGAATAGGAACTAAATATAGGTTATACTGTTATGGTTGCCATGAAAAAAAATGTTCTTGGTATATATTTATAACTGCATTGTGTTTCTATTTTTGATTTATAATTATTAATGTTATTCCTATAGAGAGAATTTGATTGATTTTGAACTCTGTGCCAATTGAGTATATTGGATATTGATATTAGTAGTAATGATTTAGATTATTTTGTATTAAAAATGTGGTAGTCATGGAATTGAAATTTAAGGATATTGATGAATATTGTTACGTATTAAGTAAATTTTGATATTAATATAAGATTGTAGGTAAGTTTTTGGGTATCTGATGTAGCGTTTATAGTTGATACAATGGTCTACATCAAAAATTTTAGATAAAAGAGGAACATTAGAATAAAGATAAGTGTTTATTTAATCGTCATTTGGATGTTGATGGGTAGGTAATAGTGATAGCAAGTAAAGATAAATGAAATAGAGACCGTGAACCATTTTTTTCCTTTACATTTTTGTTGTGAATTATAACTCAAGGGCATTATAGAAATTTTGAGAAAAAGTATAGCTTTTTGGTCCTAAAATGTTACTTAAATAGTGAAAATAGGGGAGGTGGGTGTAATTTTTAGAACTTGAAGGGAGCTTTCTGTAATTATCAAAAACCTCAAGGGAGGTATGTGAAATTAACCCATATATATATATATATATATTTAACAAGGGAGGAGTAAGATTTAAAAAATGGAGAGGAAGAATGGGGATCTAAACTCAATATCTCTAATTCAGAAAAAGTGTCAAAATGTAGAATGCAAGGATACAATAAATGTGAGTGTGTGTATTCACGTGATAACTTAAATGTGATTTAAGTGTATTCAACATTGGTTTCCCACTGTCTCCCTTTGATGAATCAACCCTGTGATCAATTCTATTACAGATGAAACGTCTTGTCAACTTACTAAACAAGCACATGTCATCAACAGATTTGGCGCTCAACTTCCGTTTAACAAAATTTTCAAACCCAATACTTATCTTAGAAAAGACCCAACGCCTCTTTTTTCTTTTTCATTTCTATGCCTTATATTTATATCCAATAAATAAAACAAACATAACCTAAAAATTAGTTGCATTGATATATGAACTGTTTCCCTTTTTTTCTTTTTGGGTCACAAATTAGTAATGTGTATAAGAAAGTTTTTCTCTTGCATATGTTTAGAAACAAATCAATTTGATGCAACGAAATTAAACCTCATAGTGAGGGCCCAATATGATGTAGAGTTAAATGAAAGTAATTTTATGTGTCACGTTAATATATATGAATTATCTTTGTTTGTCCACCAAAACATAGATATGTTTTGCCAAAGGAAACCTGAATTTACCACTTCTATACTTGGCCCTGGTTTCAGTCTTTCAGAGATTGAAATCTCTTTCAAAATTTGCCTACCTTTTCTCTTTTTGTAGACTTTTTTCTTAATTTTTGTTAAAAGCCAAATCTCACATTTGGGGTAAGCAAATGCTGTTGATTTGAACCTTTATCTTGGAAAAGGCAAAAGTGAGACAGAATGCCACTGAATAGTGTTGTTTAGAAGTTTAAATGGGATAGATTTCACTTTATCTTTATTTCTGGACACATTCTTTCTTTGAGCTTTAGGAGATTGGGCACAAACTAGAAAAGTGACATATCCAAAAAGGATATCAAAGGGTTATATTCACTAGTCAAAAAAAAAAAACAAAAGAAACAGTAAGTGTCTTCTTTTTGCCACCTCTCGTCCTCTACAAAATAAAAATTCTTTGAATTTCTGTACTTTGCTTTTATTATATCACCCAGGTTACTTGTAAGTTGAAACTAAAGAATATGATACTCAACTCCGATGTCCAATTTGTTAATGTGACTTTACTAAACAAGTCCAAATAATTAAGTATATATTTTTAGATTAATAGTATTTGAATCTTGTGTTTTAGTCTCCTTCATGTTTTAAGGATTTTTCTAGTCGAAATAATTCGTAATTAGAAGACTTTATCCCTTATACCCTTCAAAGTAATGGTGGAAACAATTTGGCAACTCTTTCTTGCTGAACCAAAAGAAAATTTTGTGATCATACCACTTTGAGGCTGAGAGACTATTGGTAAACCATATGTCAAGCCAAGAGAACTCGTTTAAGTTACTACTCTTTCTTTGATTTTGTTTTGTTGTATGAAATCCAGGAAAATGGTTCGGTATAAAAGTTAACTTTGCAATAATTAAAGAATGAGGTTTTGCTAAACAAAGTCAGGTAAATTAAACTTGAAATCCTTGTTAATAGTTAAGTAGATTTGAAGAAGCTCAATGAGTTCATCAAAAGGTTAGGTAATCCAAGTCAATATATGACATAGATTCGTTAGCACTTTACGAATTCATCAGACATCTAGAGATGAATGTAGCATGAAAATCATATCCAACATTATAGTTTCACCTATAAAAACGACTCATAGACATTATTATCTTAAATTAAACAAGGTATTATAAAGAAAATACTTGGACAACTCGAGAAAAAAAAAAAGCACACACACACAAAAAAAAAAGATAATTGAAGTTAAGACTCAGATATCAAATTCACAGCTGATGGCGAAGTCACAAATTGATTTGCTTGATGGATTTAAAACAATCATTTTGATTTGGGAAAGCAGGAGAATCATTACCACAGAACAGAGACGTTCTCTCGAGCGGCTATACTTCGACCAAGTATCATTTGCATTATCCAGAATGGATGAATCCATAAGACTTTAAACGGTATATATACATATCATTGTACTAAAGGTCCCCAACCTCGTTTCACATATTGTGATTTGTGACTGTTCTCAAACTAGCTTGTGTGATGGAGGAAGCTTTATTCATTGAATTCTGAAAGAGAAAGGCGCCTCGTTTGGGTTGAGAAAAATTTTAATTAGCATGTATACTGAAGAACTTCGCTTGCCTTTGAATGGCTCAACAGGTCAATAACAAGTTGTCAATAGTGCAGCTACTCAAGTAGTATTAATTTCCAAAAAGCTCAAATCATAAATGTCGAACACAAATTTCTTGTCTGCAATCAATTTTAGCTTCCAAAGTAGGTTACATTTCTTTGATCATGTTTACACTTATTTGACGTGGGCATTTTGCACTTCGAATTTTTCTTATTTTGATTTGTCACGACACTCTTACTAAGAAAAGGTGCAATATTCATTTTTTGCCCTACAAATCTTGCCACCAACAAAATGGCATGTACCTATGCTTCTGTGCTAGGAGCTAGTGGGAGGGAACGTTTTATGAGAAGAAATATGAAGGTCATATACTACCTAAAGTATGCCATCCAATGGTGGAACCAAAATTGAGTCAGAAAAAAGATGACAAGGGCCAATTTTTTATTTTGAGTTTGCAAGCAGAAAAGATCTGATTTTACCCAAGAACCTAGTTTAAAAAATTTGTTTTGTCTATGTAGAAAAGGATAAAAAGTCAAAATTTGGAGCTATATTTTCAGCTATACATAGCCTCTGGATTAATGAGTGTATTTGCAATCAATCAAGAAGTGCTAGTATAATATTTGATGATGTAATTTGAGAAACCTCCCTTGAGGTATTTAACATTATCACCTAGCACCTCTGAAGTTTCAAAAATATCGCTTGTCTCCCTTATTTTCAAACTTTTGTAAGACTATCAACCCAATTCAAAATATAACACTAAAAAAACTAGTTTTTGGAGTGTATAGATACTTTCATTCTAAAATTGCCCTTTTGTTGCCTTTCCTTAATTTTCATGACAAACCAATTTGAAATCCCTCAACATTTGAAAATATACCAGTTTACTTCTTTAATGAAAAATTATAAGTTTTTATTAAGGTTGCGAGATCAATTAACAAAATTTATTTTATAATTTGGACAAAAGATATTAAAATTTTAAACTTATGAATAATTTACGAAACATGAAAAAATCAGCCATAATACTATATAAATGAAATAACTTTTACTTTTTGCATCTTGAGAAGATTACAAATTAATTTTTTTAGTCTCAAATAATTTACAAATACAATTTTAACACATCTTTTTTAAATTTTCAAGCCATCGATATGGATAAAAAATTGAAATGCTAAACAATGCATAAAATTTCTTAAATTCACTCAAAAAAACTTACATAAAGGGAAAGATTTCTTTATTTGATAACCTAAAAGACACCTTATTAGCATATAAAAAAAATAAATGTAGCCCCAATATCAAAGTGTTAAAATCATCATTAATCCCCTAAATTGCAACACTTTAGCAGAAGAAATCTACCTTTCCGTCAAAATAATCGACCTACTATTATAGGATCAAATAATTAAACCCTAAAAAAAATTACATTTTCTAGTTTGAAAACATTTTAAATAAATTTTTTTTATAGTTTAAAAAATTCTACTTATGGTCGCAACTACTATATTTTGTTCCATCATATTTACATCTTTATACTTTTGTCTTTATTTTGAACTTTTGATTAATATACTTTTTAATTTGTAATAGTGAGGCAGCCGAAAGGCAATGTTGCAAAGAAACTATGTCCTCTTTCTTAAAATGAGTATTTTAGTAGTATATTTTGAATTGGGTTAAAATGTTATGAAAAAATCTAAAAATAAGGAAACCAAGTGATATTTTTAAAATTTCACGGATGTTAGGTGATATTGTTAGAAATATCAAGGGAGGTTTCTAAAATAATCCCATATTTGATGTATTGGTATTACTTAGCATATGCAGTTACCCTCCTCACAAGTTACTAAGCAGCCCTTAATTACATCAAGCCCTGTGTCACCATATAGTACTACTCCATGTTAATTTTAACAAACGTGATTATGACATTCATCCTTCACTTCTGAAGTATTAATTATTTTGACCCTTTGCAAGTATATTTTTCCTTGCCATAAATGTAGAAACTGTCAAAAGAATTGAATAATTTGGGTTGAAGTTGGAAATAAGGAGCTACCTTAGGTAGGTATACAGACTTTGACTGAATGATCTAAGCCTCAACTTTGACTTCCAAAGCCCTAAACTCTGATGGTGCAAGATTTCTGAGGCAGACAACTAGCATAAAAAACCAGTCAAACCAATACAAAAAATGACAATTTGCTGGAATATAGTCTGAGCTTTTAAAGCTCTGCACGCTGAGGTGGTCTGCGGAAGGGATGTTAATCAAGTACGTGACATAACTTTGTCTTTGAAGGGCTATAATTTCTTTCAAAATATTATTTTAAATCTGAAAAGTAATTATTTTCTTTACTTTTTTGTAACACGGTAATTTTCTCTTTCTATTTTGATTCATTTTCATTTTTCTTTTGCTGAAGTTTTGTCTCTGCATTTTCGGCCTTGTTTGGATAGCTATTTTCCGCCGAAAAATTGCGTCGTTTTTCGTGATCACATTTCCCTATTACCTTTTTTCCTCACATACTTCAAATCGCTACAATAATTTTTCTACAAAAAAAAATCCTAAAAAAGCAGTCCAAACACAAAGAAATCTTAGCTGGGGTTTTTTTGTCTCTGCATTCATCGGAGCCACTTGTGTCCTTTTGATGCCCTTGGCAACCATTGGATTAGAGTTAAATGAAGCTTATTAAAGTCATCTTTTGAATTGAAAAAAACAACTATAAAAATATAAACATTAAAACTATGTAATGTTACAAATATATAGACCCTTAAAACTAGCATACATATGCCAAGAATACCATAATTAAAACTAGTGATAGATTTGTTAACCACATCTTAGGACAAATATAAAAGAAAGAAAAGGAATAGAACCAGCGCAAAAACCAAATCACTAGGGTTGGTTCAATGGACGAGGATGAGAGGGAAAAAAAAATAAAGTTCTACACAAACCGGTGCAAATAGTTTCTTTTCTTTTAAAAGGAACTTTGCATTTTCAAAATAAAAATTTGTTTATGATATTAGCCTGCATTATTGCTCACGAGCCATGTCTACTATTACACCCAACATTTGGCTATGGGGTTTAATCAGTTTCCAAACTTTAATACACCTGATACTGTCTTGTTCCTCTCCATATAAATTGTGCTGTATTGAATTTGTAGTTTATATCTCTAGCTCAACATAGGGTCATTTTGTCAACTAGCCTGGGCTCTTTCAACCACATTTTTGTACCATTATGGCATTATTTTCCAAAAAAGAAGAAATGAACTACTCCCTCTGTCCCACTTTGATAGTCCTGTTTATCATTTTTGTCTGTCCCAACTTGTAGTCCACTTTCCAATTGAAGAATATAATTGTCTTTTAATTTCTCTAAAATAACATTATTTAATGTAAGTTGTTATTACTATAAACTACCTTATTTAATATAGATTGTTAGTATTGAATATAACCTGTCCCATTAATAGCATTTAGATTTTCTAAAACATATTGATATATGAAAAGCCAACTTTATTTAATGTAAGGATATTTTAGGAAAATAGCAATCTAAATTTGTTTTTCCAACGAAATCAACTACTTTTTCTTAAACTGCGTGAAAAAAAAATACTCCCTCCGTTCCTTATTAGATGGCCTGAATAACTAATTCTCTTAGATTAAGAAAGTTGGTTATTTTCTAAAAGTCAACAAAAGTTTTACTTTACTTCTCAAAATTACCCTTTATCTCTCTTCAACTATACCTAATTAATATTACCTGTCATTTAATTATTTAGAGTTCCAATTCAAGAAAGTTGAAAGGGTAAGCAAGGGTAAATTTGGAAAAAAGTTCATAAATGCTTTCTTGATATCATAAAATGACAGATAAAAAGAAACAATGGATTAGGACATCTAATAAGGAACGGAGGGAGTACTAAGACTATCAAAATGGGACAGAGAGAATAGTAATCTCTAGGACTGGCATTACATAGAATTGATAGTATAGTAACCACAGGTTAGTTTAGCTGATTGATTATCCCATGCATTGAATCTTCTTTAGAACTAATTAAATGCCTTGGGACTTCTTTAATTTTCCACCTGTGCAATGCACTTGGTGCTGGCCTGTCATTAACTTGGCAACATCAAACTCCATAATTGAGCTGTATAGAGTAAAACAAACATACTTTAACATTAGCTTCGAAACCAATATGCCAAGGAAATATTAACTTTTTACTTTGACTTCTTGGTTGCTAACAACCATACTTTTTGACTTTGATATCCTAAACCCATGTTCCATGTTTTGTACCCTTTTCATGTAATCGCGTTACAGGCACATTATTGACAGTTTGCAAGCTAAGAAAAATAAGCTACTAAGTTTGTTTTTATATTGCTGATCAAACTTTACTTAATCATAACTTTTTTTTCCATATTTGTTAAACATTTACCTCGTGGTAACTGAGCAATGGTATAGAAGGTGTCAATTGAAACAGATTAACTTTGGACTTTCTTTGTTGTCAAAAATAAATATGTAAATAAAACAAAGCAAAAATTTGGGCTCGTTCTAAAGCCTTAAGCACAAAAGATTTTATCCAAATTCCTAATTAAACCTATTAACTCCCATCAACTCCATCCTTGATCCTTTTTTTTATTTTTTATCCCTTCCACCCCATTCCACATCTTATTAGCCCCTAGTTTTCAGGCTCACGATTCGAACTTGAAAGATTTCACGAACCCTCTTCAGTGACTAGCTTAAATAATTTATTTATCCACAATCTTGTCTCTACAAATCCCTTTTTCTTTCGTATTTTTCGTATATTTCAACGTATTTACTCTAGTTTTCTTCTATCGCACCCCCTAATTAAAACGCAAGTAAGATTCAAATTTCCCTCCAAAGCTAGCCTTCATAACCATAGGAGCTAATCTCAATTAGACCAAGCTTGACCAATTTGATAAAAAAAAAATGAAAATCAAGCTCTATAAACTTAATTTGGCAGCAGCTTTAACAACACAAAAAGAAAAAAAGATCATGACACTTTTTTATCGCAGTAGCTTTATGTCTCTCCTGGCTGTCACTAAGTAATACTCCTATCCTGTAATGAGACACTTGACACAGACTAAACCCCCCAAAAAGTCCTAGGCCTCCTACCCCAAACATGTGTGTACACAGCATTTCCATAAAGACCAGAGCCAAGAAGGACCTATAAAGAAAGAAAAGAAGAGAAAAGAAAAGAAAAGAAAAGAAAAGAAAAGAAAAGAAAAGAAAAGGAGAGAGAGTGAGAGAGAGAGAGGCCGTACTGCTGGTGGTGTTGCAGCCAGCGACAGCAGAGAGGGAGCAGTGGCAGGCCAAGAATGTCAAATTATTTAATAATGATTACACTATCATTTATTCACTCATTCATTCTCGGTCCACGGACTTGGACACGTGTCGAGATCATGGATCTTTGATTTTTGACGTTAAACTGGTCTGTGACCGTCAGATTTTTTTGTGGGTCTGTCTGGGGACAGTGAATAGTGTGACGATATTTTGACGCCTTGTTTTCACCCAAAAACTGCAAAAACTGCTTTGATGAGTTTTTGGCAGTCAGTCCTACCATTCCAGTTGAGTAGCTCGAGACACTTTTTCCTTTGGACAAGAGATCAAGAACAAGCCGTGGTAATTAAGGAAGGTGACCCCACTTGGGTTAAAATATGAACAAGCCTAATAAAAGTCTTCTCTATTGCGGGGTGAATATTTTTAACTCTATTTGAGCTAAGTTTGGATTGTAATTTTTTGATAAATTTTTTTTCTATGAACATATTTTTTAAATATCTTTTTATTTCACGTATATCAAATCGTTACAGTATTTATATTTTTACAAAAAACTCAAAAAAATTAGCAATCCAAACGGGATCCTACTTTTTGGAATATTTTACAAATAATTTGGAAATAGCATGGCCTTTTTTTTTTTTTTTTTTGCATATTTGTGATAAAAACGATAGTTAAAAATGTTCTCTAGAAACACTGGATCTAAAGAAATAACTCAATCCAATTAATTTTGCTGTGTAGAGTTCTTGTAACGCCAAGTTCAACAGCTCCCAAACAATCTAATTAACTCAATCTAAAATAAAAAAAAAATGAAATGGGAGATCTTTTTTGTTAATAAATTGCAAATGACTAGTAAATTAATTTTGCCACCACCTTAGTTTCATGATCTCTTATAGGTAGGTTGAGCAATGATAATCTTGGTTATGGTTGCTTTCAAGTTAAGAGCTTATGTATGGCTCAAGGCAATCCTTCTTTTTTCTTTCTTAACACAAGATGAGAATATGGTACATCAATTATGCTAGTTGGAACTTTATAAAAGCTGATTTAAAAATGATTTTACAGCAACAGTAACAAATGTTCCATATCTGCAAAAAGAATTAGTCACTGTTTAACATGTGTCTCCTTTTCTATGTCGTCATGCCAGAGAACCAAAATTATGGATGCCTGCTTCACGTCAATTGACTTGATGGCTATATATATATGTTGTCCTAGACCCTATCATTAGGGCAATCAATTAAGCACAACTTAAGAAAGCAAATTAGAATTGATCACAACGTCCAAAACACATATTTCTAGGTAAACAAGCTCCACTTTTCTATGAAATCAAACGCTTGCAATGTTAGCCCTACTTATATATATATATATATATATATATATATATATATATATTCGAGTTTTTTCAGAATTTCACATGATTTTCTTCTTCTTTTTCTGCTATGGAAAAATAAAAATGTTGAAAATCTAAGAAAACTATTTAAAAGCTTACGAGTATTTTCTTGTTTGTCCTATATCAAACTTTGATTCTTAATTTGATCATAAAACTTGATTTATCTGTGATGATGATCTTCCTAAATAATTTCAGCTTGAAATTGATGCATTAAAATGTACTCCCCTCTTCTTCTTCTTCTTCTTTTTCTTTTTTTTTGCCCCTTTTCTTCTTAATCACCTATGTAATTAATTTCGAGGATATAGATGTTCTTCTCATTTGCAGGCTAATGAGAATCTATTGCACACCTCAACTGTGTTTTCTTGCTACACTAGCAAGAGACAAAAATGAAGAACATAACTCAATTAGAGAAGGAGAAACAACAAAACAAACCATACATTCTCACTACCAAACTCTTACAAAAGAAACGCATATTATGGCGAGATTCTCGCGGGTACAAAACAATTCTATCATTTCTCCATCATTCTCTTCACCTTCACCTCCACCTATTACCCTATATACACATACATACACATCTTCTAAGATATAGATGGCCAAAAGGGCATATAATTAATTAATACCTAGGAATTATTTTTTTTAAAAAAAATAATAAAGTACTGTGTTGTATTGTGTGAATAACAACACACACAAGTGATTCCAAGTGACAAGCCATAGAACCACAAAAAATATATATATATATTTTTTAAAATTTTGAGAATAATAAAAAGAAAAAATGTAGAGGAACTGTCAAATTAAGACAATAAGACATGAATGAAAATTCAAAAAAATGCATGCATGCATGCATGCATGCAGGCTCTGTCCCTCCTTAAAGAAAAAGAATGGGATCATTTTGGTCTTACGAGAGAGCTAGAATTGGACAGAGTCTGAGAGAGAGAGAGAGAGAAGGGAAAGGGGACCAAAAACCATTCAATGATTTTGTAATGGATTGCATTATGATTGACCCCTCGCTGACCTGAATCACTGACCACCTTGCCCACTCTGCCCCCACTCCCATCTCTTCTGACTTTCCTTCTGAACCAGAAAGACAGTAAAAGAGAAAGAGACACAGCTGCTGCTTTTGTTCATTCATTGCATCCATCATACTGAAATATTACATGCATGATTAAAGAGAGTAGGCTTGATTGGCAATTAATATTCCAACATTTTATAATTTGAAACAAGTTTAACTGCAAATTTTACTGCCATTAGCCTCAGATAATAGGGCTTATCCACTTAATATGTTTTAACCGAAGTTTAATTTCAAATCATGCTATCGACAGCCTCTTGTACGTGAAAAGTGACATGCCATGTCTCTAGGGAGTATAAATTGTTTTGTTACTAAAACAAAATGAAATTACATATCTGCATGCCTGGATCCAAAGTATATATATATATTTCGTAGACCGAAAAAAAAGCTAGGATCCATGTACGTATGGTACATGATTCATGAGCCCTTTTTGTTATTTCACATCTTTTGTTGGGGGGGTGGGTGTTCATTGGGGTGGTGGGGTTGGTGCTAGCAGTAGTACTATGCGTCTGGGAATTAGGGCAGAAGGTGTGATGGAGACCATACTTCATCTCTATTACTGCTGCTCTCTGCATCTTCTAGGGGCAGTGCTGTCTTTGTCTGCCCGGCATTCAAGGCGGGCTCTCTTCCTATTTCTCGAATTCTCTCTCTCTCTCTCTGAATTTTCACTTTCTGATTTGCCATTCTTTCCTTAGTTGTAGTATCCAATGGTTCTTCTCTTGGTAGCATGTGGTTTGGAAAAGGAAAACAAAATGAGCTGGTAACATCTTTTACTTCTTCTTTTCTAATGCAGTCAAAGTACAGAAATTAACTCAAACTATGTAGGGTGGTGGTTGAAGAAATTAGTGTGTTGGACGTGGCCTGTCCCTCGTAGGGGAAGACAACATCTATATATTTATCTATTGATTTGATTTCATAGCAAGTAGGTTTTGCCTTTTCTTTATATAACTTTTTGTTTATTTCTTGTTATCTATGATGTATTACACGAAAATTCAAGAATTTTTATACATCGAAAATTCAAGAATTTTTTACTTAAAAACTCATTTATTGCATTATGTCTACATTTTTGATGCATTATAGGTACGCCATTTGTGGAAAATTTTCAAATTGCATCTATTTAAAGTCTTCTTTTCTTTTTTTTTTTTGGTTGCATCAATTGCATCATCACTTTAAACTGAATGTGCATATATTTAAGAGGCATCTATAGATATACAATATACACACACACACACACAAAAATCATTTCCATAGAGAATTCTAACCCTAGACAATTTGGTGGACGAATACAGGCTTGTTTATGGGCTGTCAAAGAAGGACATTGTCGGGCTTCAAAGTCCAAAAGATAAAGAGAAGACCACATCATGAGGGTCAAACATTCAGTCCAAACTTTTCAGAGAGCCCGCTGAATTGGGCCTCCATTCGCCAGGCAGTGATTCTGATGTTTAGTGGATTCTTTTTCTTAGCCCCACTGATGGACCGGTACTCGGGATTAAAGTCCACTGTGGTTTGCTCCGTCCACCTTCAAATACTTGACATCAAATAAATTGGTAATTTATGAGACGAAAATAAAATAAAAAGTAGGAATATAATTTAAGAAAATTCTAGTAACACGGTTGACCATTGGGGAAAAAAAGGGTTAAAGTGTAATATCAATTGTAATACTTCACGTACATTCAAATTTTGGTGTAAACTATATCAAATAAATTACAAAATATTGCATGCATTTTTGTTGTCACAAGTTGAACTGTGATGCTCAAATACTAATAATAATAACAAAAAAATTCAATAATTTTCACTAACTATACATTCCATGATGCATAGTTAGTGAAAATATAATTCCCAAATTTAGAAGGAAAAAAACCTATGGTTAAAACAAAAACAACTAACTTAATTAGAATTAGTCTTGTTTTGACGCTTCTACCTATAATGAAAAAAAAAAGTACTTAATTTAATTGCTAAGGTTGAGACCCTAAAATTTAAAAATATTGAATTCAAATCCCATTTCTTAAATCCCACTTTTGTCCCTTAAAAAAAAGTGTACTCTTTTATTCATTCAAAAGTATTACAATAGCATATATGGAAAATTTTCACTTGGCAATATTTATTAGTTTCTTCTTCTTATTCTCTCTCTTTTTTGATTTATCTTTTAAACCAAGCACCTATGAATTAGTTTCACTAGATAATTGTATTTTTTTTGGGATAATTTCAGAAACCTACCTTGAGGTTTCTGACAATTTCATTGACCTCCCCTGAGGTTTCCACAATTACACTGACCTCCCCTGGCAGAACTTGGGACCCAATTGCTGACATCATATAATGCAAAATTACTATTATACCCAAGACATTGTGTGTTATTATAAAGCTGAAATCTGATAAATAAGTTATTAGGGTCCAAATTAAATCTTCCAATTTCATTAACCAACTTACCAGTTGGAATCTTGTTAATAAAAAATGCATTTAGCCAGCTGGCGCCATTTTGCTGATTGACATCAGGAACAAGACAACAAATTAGTCTTTTATATATTGTGAAGAAGGCATCAAGGAGCAGAAAAAAAAAAAGAAGAAACATAATGAAGATGGAAGCGGAAGAAACCTTCATACATCTTCGAGTTTTGATTCTGATAAAGTGCTGGATTTTTAGTCATTTCAGTCCTCTAGCTACAATGAATTGAATTAATTATTGTCTAAGAAATGATTATTTGTGATTGTTAACTCATTAATCATTTGGCATTTCTTGCTCTTGTGTTTTTTCCCAACGCTTTATGAATGTATGATCTTTTTTCTTCCGATCTTAAAATGTGGTGGTTTCATGTTTTACTAATACAGATCTTCATCATTGGCCTTAGTTGCCTCCTATGGTAATTCATAGGTGCTATCTTGCTTTGTGTCAGTTTTTTTTACTCCCTTTTTTGTCGTGTAGGATCCTTCGCTAAGCTATTTAGCTTGTAAATAGTTTTCCTCTCTTATTTTTCTTTTCCTCTGCTAAGGTATTTTCTCACATTGGTTCAGTGAATTGTTGGATTGCAATTCAGCAGGACATTGCAAAAGTGAGAAAGGTGTGTGCGTTGATAATGATCTTCATTTTTTCTGCATTTAGGTTCTTCACATGGCTAAGTTAGTTCATAATACCAGAAAATGCTCCATAAGTTTAATATAATAGTTCTTGCAAATTATGGGATTTAAACTGTATTGGGATTATATCCTGGATAAAGTATGGTTCAGATAGTTGTTTTTATCTGGTTCTTCATGCAATGTGATTTGGAATTTGATTTTTCATTGGGTGTACATGATTTGATAGTTATTTGTGTTTGTAGATTTTTAGACTTGGTGTCTTTCATAGTAATATGTGTATTGGTTGATTTAGTTATTTTGTGATTGAAATGATTTAAACTACTAATTAATTCAAAAAGTCTTCCAAGTTTAATGCATGATCTTTACCCTTTTACCTCTGTTAGACCAACCGCTTCCAAGTTTCAATATCAAAGAGTAGAGCAAAATGACCCATAAAGTTTTAGCTATTCTGCTAAGATCTATTGCACATATAATTTCATGACTTTCTTATTTTAAGTTCGAATACCTCTTCATTTGTCAGTTGTGTGTCGTATTCTTCAACATTGTAAAAGATAGCAGTAGCCGTTGCTGCAACTTTGTGCAAATAAAGTCAGTGACTCTTTTTCCTTATTTCACTAACATCCCTTCACTTTTTCTAATTTATTTCTAATTTTTATTAGTTTTCATTATTTCACTAATGTAACTTGTACATTTACCTCAGGGGCATTGATGGGAACAAATTGCCCTCTCTTTTCTAAAAACACTTTTTTATACTCACTTTTGACATCATGGGCTGATTCTGTTACAAATCCTAAACCTCGAGGGAGGTCAGTGTAATTGTAGAAACCTCAGGAGAGGTCAATGAAATTATTAGAAACCTCAAGAGAGGTTTCTGAAATTATCCCTTTTTTTTTTTTTTATACTTGTACATATGTAAGTACAAACTTAAAAGGAAACATCAAGAAAAGAAAAGGAAAAAATTGGAAAAAGAAAAAGATATTTGTTTATAAGGAGAGTTTATATATTTATAACGATCCTAACCAGCTCTTTTATCCTCTCCCGGGAAGATGTGAGAACTGAGAAGCCCAGAATGGCAGCTTCCACTTCTACTACTAGTACTACATTTTGCCTATCTTCCAAAAATTCAACCAAATTTCAAAAATTTCTTCTTACAAAAACTTTTGTTTCATTCCCAAAACCCAAATTAACGGCTGCAACTAGTCATTTTCGGTTACTTTCCAGATGGGCTTTTTCCAATTCCAGTTTTAAGAAACTCAGCCGCGTTTTCTGCAGCACACTCCCCACTGTCTCCACTTCCACAACCCACTACGAGGTATTATTCTTTGACCAAGAAAATTCTTTAACGTTGTTATTGTTTAAATTTGTAGCAGCCCCGAAAGGAAAATCAGAGATAAATTAAACGATGATTCTGTTTTTTTTTTGTGGATTTTCTTTTTCTGTTTCTCAAATTACTGATGAAGCAATTTTAGTAGTTTTTGATGGATGATTAATTCTTTATTCGTTAGATATGGTGGTTATGCGAAAGTTACTCCATTTTGAAACAATCCTGAAAATGCAAATTATATGAATTCAACTTATGGGTATAAACTATAATGAATGTGATGAATTTCCTTGTCCAATTCCCCACGTTGAATAAATGTCATAGCTTTTTAGCTACATAGTTCTATAAGGAACTGAATACAATTGAAGGATTTTTTTAAAAAATATATATTTATCTTTGATGCTATTATAAATTCTTTTTGCAAGACTTCTTGTTGTGTTGGAAAGACATGGTCCAACGGTAATGGGAAAGAGTTATAGCCTTGCAGTGGGGAGATAAAAAACTAACTCGTTGGATAAATAGATGAGAGCTTGAGTGACTAGAATGGGACCAATTATTGAATTCTTTTTCATCATGTTCACCGTTATATGTGCTTGAATTGGTTCTTGAAATGTCGAGAATTAATTTGAATTACTGCATGCTGGTGGAATGTAATGTTGAGGCATTTCCACAAGTGGCACGCTAAAAGTGAATACAGATGTAGAAGTTCTTAGATGTTCGTTCATGCTGTCTTTCAGTTCTTGTAAGAGTATAGAACTCCCATTATTGCCGAAATCTTTGTCCTCCAACGAGTTTCCATTAAACTTTTCTCAATTGTGTTTCTTCTCATTTATTAATGACTTGTTGAAACTTGGTCGGTTCATCCTAATTTGATAATTAAATGTTTTTTCTTATTAAAATGCAGTTTTCTGACGGTTCCTCCGAGGTGGAGTTAAGATTAAAACTTGGGGATGTGGATGTAAGTTCTAAAGATATATTTGTAGATGCAAATGACAATTCCTTGGTGATCAAGGTGCAGCATTCTGGATTTCTTCAGACTCTCATAAACACCAGCTGTCTATATGAGAGGATAAACCCTGGTGAAACAATATGGTACATGCACTATGCACTCTAGCAAATTTTATTTGAATCAGTTCTTGAATCATCCAATTTGAATTTTTTTATCATCATTACAGGTATATAGATGATGATGAGCTTGTTGTTAACTTGAAGAAGCAAGATCCTGAACTGAATTGGCCTGACATTATTGAGTCCTGGGAGTCTCTTACAGCAGGAGTCACACAACTTTTACAAGGAACATCAGTTTATTTAGTTGGGGAGTCAACTGAAATAAACCAGAAGATCGCTCGAGAGCTGGCAGTTGGCCTAGGGTAAAGTAGCTCATGCAATAGAGTTGTTAAGTGATTCAACATTGGGTGTCTTTTTGGAAGTTCCTTGACCCGTTAGATGCTTATTCTTTTATCTACTATATACGCTGTGACCACATGATTTTGCATCATTGTCTCATAGACTGTGAAATCGATCTTACCTCCCTTGTTAAGGAAAATGCCAAGGAAAGGCCGGTAATTAAGTTCTGGATGCTTTAGTGTTAGGTCATTATGTTGTTTCTGCATGATTCTCTCGTGTTTTAAAAACATAGAAGGAAACTGTTGTTTCCTTCATGCTTCCATGTCCTTAAAATTTCTACTTCTAATTCATCTTTTTTCTCAGATCAGCTTAGTAGCTTAAAGGGATGCTTGTGTGTTATTTTTCAACATGTGTGTTAGACAACTTTATAGTTCTGTACTTTGGTGAACTTTACAGCTCTTTCTGAAAGATTACCGGTGCATTTCTATGTCTAGTTCATATATTTTTTTGGCCTGACAGGTTTCTGCATTATTATCCTCTTTTTTGTGTTCTTCAGGTATATACCTCTAGAAACAAAAGAGCTAGTGGAAGCATTTGCAAAGCAAACAATCGATTCATGTAAGTGCCCCTGTGCTTTAGTCAACAGAAAAGATTTTGCTTCTTTGTTAAGATCTTATAATACAGATTCATGGTTAGGAACCGCCCTTCTCTGTCCTTGACCCTTTTTTTTCTTGGATTAAGACTGATCAGTTTGTCTTTAATAAGGAATATGTTACTAGCAATCTAGGAATGTATAGGCAATATTTCTCTTTCAAGTATTAAAGGTTCAACCTTTTAACCCATTTACTCTACTTTTCTTCCCCAAATTAGCTTGCATCAGACCCCTGAGTGTGTGGATGACAGCTTTAACCCTTGCACTGACCCAATGGGGTAGTCGGCCAGTGTCCTGGGCCAAGAACAGGCAAAAGTCTAGTTGTTGGCAGCTAATTAAGTACCAATGGAGGAAAACTGTGTTTAGCTATATGGAAATTCTAAAGTCTGTTAAAACTACATTAAAGTTTCTTTATCCCACACAATGCATTAACAGATGTAATCATTTCCAGGGGTTGCTGCGGAGGGTTATGATGCTGTGGCTGAAGTAGAAGGTGCTATATTGGAAAATTTGAGTAGGTAAACAGTTTTTCCTTGTATTCATTTCCTTGGTCTTCAAAAGATGAATATTTTAACGTGAATCAATCTTTTAGTCATGCTCGTAAGGTTGTGGCAACAATAGGAGGGAAACATGGTGCAGCTAGTAGGACAACTCAGTGGAGGCACCTATTTGCTGGATTTACAGTTTGGTTATCAGAGTCAGAAGCAACAGGTGAGGTATCTTCTCCTGTATCTTAGTATCAAATGTCTGAGCCCTACTCTAGATTTGGAAGGCAAAACTTCTTAGTTGCTTTGATTTCCGTGTTGTCTAGTCATTGCTTTCTGGTCTTCATGCTGTCGTGTATAGACGACATCGTCTGCACATGTAAACCCATACGTTATAATAGTGTGTTAAGTTTTCTATTTTAGAGCATACCAATGGTATTATATGACTGTATGTTAGTTCCTATTGTGCAAGTGCTAAAACATCTTTCTTGATGTTTAAAAGTTCCTCACTAAGGTTAAAAACTGCAATGCTTATGGACTCAGAATGAAAAGCAGTATCACCAATAATTCCACATAGACAACAGAATCTTATAAAGCAGCTAGCAAAGTTCCAGTCTCCACGATAGCTAAGATCATGATGTTTAGATTAAAAGAAAAATTATATGGGTTTATACGAAAATAACAAGTTCATTCCCAAGAATAGGCCTATAAATGCTTGACTGCAAACCTCATGTGCCTTCTTTATCTCTAGGGTGCATGACGACACACCAAAAGCATCAGACCTAGTGAGTTGTGATCTATCTCTAGCTGTTTGTGTTTACTTGTTTATCTGAGCTAGAGTGGCTTGTCGCATAAGTTAACCAGAGATGAAAAACCTGAAATTGAATGAAATTATCTTATTAGTACACAAACAGGTAGGCTAACAGAGCTGTTGTTCGCATATGCTATGGATGTGCCTATTCCAGATGTAGGATATCTGTTCCGGTGCAGTTGAAAATATCATTCTCGTGTGAGCCTTGCTAGTTTATAGTTCAAATCGTCATTCTATGAGCTTTTGTATTCAGATGAAGCTTCAGCAAGAGATGAGGCCACGAGGCACTTTGAAGATGGTGTACAAGGTTTCTCTAATGCAGAAGTGGTAGTCAAGCTCGGAGGTTGGGATGCCAACTACTCAAAGACTGTAGCTCTGGCTTCACTGAGTGCCCTCAAACGCTTAATCTTGTCAGATAGAAAGCTTCCAGGTTTACTTTTCATCCCTTACCAGACAATGTATCCCATTTAAGAATTATACTGAATTGCTGATCGAGGGTCTTTAATAGAGCTAAGTTGGAGGGTCTCAATTAGGGAGTAGATGGTGTACATGGTGCATTGCATGAGCAAAAATCCTGCATAACAGTTATCAACACTCTCCTCATTTTCTCTGATGTTGATGCCATGATGACATCGTTGACTCAGTTCATTTTTCTAGGTAAAAAGAGTCTTTACGTGAGGTTGGGATGCCGAGGAGACTGGCCAGATATCAAACCTCCTGGTTGCAACCCATCAACAACAGATGATGCATCTCTTCCTGGATCTTAACTCTTGGTAAACTGCACAAAGTTCTTTTCAGAAAGAACAATCTGTTTGCTTCTTTTTATTTTGCATTTTTTGGAGAGGGAGCAAAGAGATAGCTGCATTATGAAAAGATGTTCACAGGGGCCAACTATTAGCAGAAATGCTTCTACTTAATGTACGAGCTGAATATTGTATTCCTGTTCCTGTGTGAATAGCATTTTTCTAGATTTTGAACACAGTTTACTGGAGGTACTGCTTCAGCAATAGCTGTATGTACTGCTCACAGTAAATTCTATGTTATCAGAACAATAAACATTTCATTCTGAAAGTTAATACTCAACTCTCCAGGGCATATAGTTATATTGGGTGATGTACACCAGGTGAGGAATTGGATGGGGAACTTATGGGACCATAACCTTCCCCACACTTGGAGGGAAGACAATTAGAAAAACTGCATGCATGTTCTGTCCCCCCCCCCCCCCCCAACCCACCAAAAACCAACATAAAGGGAAGGAAATTAATGGTTTTCCCATTTTGTCAAAGATCAACTCTAGCTTGAATCATCATCTCATGGATAGTTTGATTGATTTGAATCAGTTCTGTCATTGGAAGACTAGTTAGGAAAATCAGGCATTGTTGGTTTAGGCAAGCACACTATAATGATGGATTCATAAAAAATTTGAACAAGTTAAATCATCTCATGGACAAG
This sequence comes from Coffea eugenioides, assembly GCF_003713205.1. Lineage (NCBI taxonomy): Eukaryota > Viridiplantae > Streptophyta > Magnoliopsida > Gentianales > Rubiaceae > Coffea > Coffea eugenioides. The sequence goes on from NC_040042.1 coordinate 5,192,981, forward strand.
CTAACACTAGCAACTTCATTTATCGGTTCTGTAATTCAAAATGCTCAACTAAATTTAATTCATTTCCCATCACATGTAATTGTTCCACACTTCTCTATCCATTTCTTATACTTGCAAAATAAGAGCCAAAATATGTTAGGAGATTTGTCGGTACTAAATGCCAATAATTTTTGCGGTTTTCCTTCTTTTTAGCAATTTCCAAATAGTATTTAGCCATTTTCCTCTTTAGGCTACTTCTAAATGCTGATTCGTACGTAGATTTGAAAGACCTCAATCTTCTTGCAATATAAAAACTTGCATTTTCGAGCCATTTTTTTCTAATCTGTCTTTATGCTGAGAGAGAAAAACCCACTCAGTGTATAGCTGCTCAACCAATGATTCGCATTACAAAGCCTTTATATGGTTGAGCAGAACAAACGAAATTCAACATTTATTAAAGAGTCAGATTTCTCATTGGAGGGTAAAATAAGAAACTAAGCCGCAGTGATGAATCTGTTTCAAAGGACTCCACGGATGAGATGTTCCATTCAAAAGAGATTAAACTACAAAGTCACAACTTAAAAGCTGAAAACCAGGCCTTTCAACAAGTTTTAACACTAATTCTCCACAAATCATCAAAACACCATAATCATGTAGAGCGAACCCAAGCTTCCGATTCAGGTTTCGGAGTCACCAATTCAACTTTAGATTTCAACTGAATCTGCAACAACAGGAGGGAAAAAAAAAAAAAGGGGACTAATTACTAAAGATGCAAGCTAGAACCTCGAGCAGTCAGTTTTATATAAAATCCCAAGCTAAGGTCATAGGAATTTGATGCTATCAAAAGAAGTTTAAGCAGTCCACAAAGAGTTTAGAAATTAGTATACAACACACCTAATCTATTGCTCATCTTTGGGCTGAATGCCCAAAATCCAACCATATACATCTTAACAATCTATCAGCTTCAATTTCACAATAAACAAAGACCGTCAGAGAGTATCAAAAGGCTCTAGCAAACCCAAAGACTTGCATGAAATGCAGGGGGAAAAATAATGCTTTTACTTTCAATATGATATCTACCCTGCATCAACTCAAAAATGGCCAAACACAACCCTCACCCCCCCCCCCAACAAAAAAAACCCCCCCATGTATGAAACACATTGAACAGTTTGAAGAAAGATATATCAGGAAAACAAAACATGTACTCCAGCCCAAAGGTATGAATCAGCAGACTTTACCAAAGCATAAACTACACATATGAACACCAACACAAAGGTTATAAAACTCCAGAACACATCAACTTGCTTCTCAAAGTCAATGAGGGCCTAAGTTTCATTAGTTTCCCTTGTATTGATCACATGGATTTAAGAACTGGTGAAGCCCTCAAATAGCCCAGTGTATCAACCGTTTTGAAAGTGATATAATATGGTCGCTGCTCACTAAATTGCTACAGACTGGTGTGTTAACCTTCTAATAAATGAGGTGACCTGGGTTATTCAATCATTTTCTTACTAAATCACTATAGAAACAAGAACAGATAAGACCAGCTTGCAAGCAAAATCTGATTGATGACAGGAATGAATGGTGAAAGAATCACTAATACGAACACTATAGTAATCACTAATATTAACATGTCTGAATCAGATCATCTTTCAATTATTTTGATCAGTCTAAGCCTTACCTTGGACTGGAGACCTGTAATTGTGGACCTCAGCAAAGAATCCCCAACTATCATCCTCAAGTTTTTAACGAAATCATCGCGAGTCATCTTCTTATTCTGTAAGGAATGACAAAGCAAAAAAGGAAAAAGAGACGAAAGAAGGTAACAGCTCAGACTTGAACCAGGTCGGCAAAAAAAAAATGTGTGTCTAGCAGACATACCCTGAATTCCTCATAATTACTTCGAACAACATTCATATCTTTTTCAGGAACTTCACTGGCAATGGCTTCAAACAGCATAGGGAAAGGCATCCAAGGGGACTTGGGAGTCCTCAGAGAATTTGAAACCTGGTTGCCAGCTTTTTCTGGAGGCCTTCCATTCAAAACCTGATTGCATTCACTTGCCTAAGATAAAAACAGTTAAAAAAAGTTGCAGCAATGCAAGCAAATAAGCAAATAGCAAAAGAAACATAAAAACAGGTATGTTATCAAAAAATGGAAATGATTTTAGCTAGCCAAATGGTTATATAAGTCCCCCACACAAAAGTCAACTTCCTAGCAGCACAAAAGTTATTTACAGGAGGAAATTGCAAATTGCAACCTAGCTCAACAAAGCTCGAGCCAGTAGAGTACAAAGGTTCACTCTGAAGGCTCATTAAGGAGTCAGTTGACAGAAGCTAGACTAATACCCTATTCAAAAATGATAGAGATGAATATTGGTAGCTTCCAGAAATTTGAAAGCTTTAGTTTACTTTATAAATAACACGAATCAAATTCAGGCACCACAAAGACCCAGGATAAAGAATCAAGTGAGCAAGAGGACTATGCGCATTTTTGCAGCCTCAAGAGGAAAACCATTAACTTGCTATCAGTTAATTCAACTTGTCCTAAAAGCTGCATACCAAATAGAGGACATCCCCGATCAGAAGAACCTTGTGGACCAAGCCACATTTCAGATCACTCCTCAAGCATGAAGTGCTCTGTACTGAAAATCATCATATGAAGGATCCACAAGGTAGGATTTTCTTGCCATCAAGTACAACATTTTCATGGAATATCCCACGTTTAACCAATGGGAACACTCCAGTCAAAAGCATATATATCACTTGTTTGCTATATCTGTGAAGTCAAGATATGTAACCAACTTCAAATTCAAAAAAGCTCACCTCAATGATCCAACCACAAGCTCAATGCGCTTTATAATTATCAGCTTTGGCCACACTATTTCATACTTTAACTTGCCAAATTAAGTTCACCAACTGCTTCATGCACACCAAATGATCAAGAAACTATCCAACAATCCAACATTAACTTGTAGAAAACATGGGCGGGAAAAAATGAGTCATCGGATCCTCAAAGATAAACATATGTGCCCATCAGATTGATCTTACTCTTTCTTATAAGTCATTAACCACAGGTGAATTGCAACAAAAGAAGATAAATCATCATCAAACCGCACAAAGTAAGTATTCCAAATCATCTCCACTCCCATTAAGCACTGAAAGCCCAATAATAAACCAGGAACTGCTTTTGATAATAATAATCACGTTACATGTTTCCATTACTTAGAAACAAGGAGCCCCAGGGATTAGAAGAAAGACAATTACAATCACTAGTACTCGCATCACAACCGCAATTTATCCCATCCAGCGAAACAAAACATGGATTGTCTATTTTCTCATGTCTCAAACAAGTGTATACTCCAAATTGGGAAGTTGAGCACAATACACAGAACAAAAGCACTGCCACAACTACACATTACAGTACCCAACCTTCACAATGCCTGTTATTGGTGCCAACATCAAACTGCCAGTTAGCAAATGTTTACCACATGATACACAGGCACAAACTTACATCATATGTCAGGCCCATAAGACTTCACTTCATCCTTGCACGTGTCCTAGCATTTCAAGCGGGCAAAAAGCACACATGAAGAAACTTGGTCCTGCTGTACATTCAAGACCATTCCATATTGCCCCCAGAGAGAAACAAACTGACATGAAATGTCTACGACAAACTATTTTCTCCTTGCTAAAACAACTTCAGCCCAACATGGACAGAAGTTCAACAATTGAGAAACTGATCAATTTTATTCACCTTACGCCCACTTTATTTAAACAAACTCTCATCTTCACTCTAGTAGAAAATAAGTAGTGATAGGTAATACCCTATAACTGTTACAGTCACTTCAGTACAAAACCTAGAAGCGTCAGGCAATAAACTAGTAGTTTTCGTCCAAAAGTGGAGAGCAGGTGCATGTCCCTTGAAAATGACAGTAAAATAGCCAAGCAAAGAAAAATAAACAAACAAGAAGATTCAAATACCTGAAGTACTTGAAACAGCCAAGGAAAGAAAAATGAACCAAAAAAAAAAAAGATTCATATACCTGAAGTACTTACCAGATCAGTTGTAGACGAGTCCATGTTTACCTGCCCTTCAGGTACTTGATGACAAATGCTAGTCCCTTTTAAATCAATCTTTCCCTCAGTTTTAGCCAAAACTCCTGTAACACAAAAACAAAAGTAACCACAACTACTAGTTAATGCTTGGATAAGGTAACTAGCACCTTGCACACAGTTCAAGATAGGAATTTTTAGTTTGACCGCTCATGCTTCAGCTGCAAGTTTTAGAATCAGCGACTACAAAAAACTGATTTAACTTCATATTCCTTCACATTTGAGCAATATCACTAATACAAATGTATTATACACAATCCAACCATCTGACTAAATCAAGCCTAAGCCTAAGCCTAATGAAAAAACTTTCAACTAAGGATGCAACATGCATGTTTGAGACTATATTAATTACAAAACTATTAAGGGGTAAATCATCACCTTCAGCATCAGAAGAAATCTTGAAACTGATAGCATATTCTGGGTAGATATGAGAATTTGCATTCATGTTCCATATTACATAATGGCTTGGGTTTTGAAAATCATCCATTCCACTATCAAAGTCCTCGCTACTGGGATGGAACTGTTCTGATCCAGGATGAACAAGCTCTGTGTTTCCCATTATTACACGACAAAATACCATATGTCGTACACCATTTTCGTCAACATCAGAATAATTTGCACTGTGAAAAAAAAAAAAAAGAAGGCTGAAACCTCACTGAAAATGCATCAAGGATGAAAGTATGATTATGATTTACGGAAGAAACCAGAAGTTGATATAGCAAATGTGAAGCCATGCAGAAACGAGCTGCTAGGTTCTTTACCCATTACTGCAAAAGCTAGCTATGCCTAAAATACATGTTGCACAGACCAAATACAACGATGCAATTATTCCTATTTCAAAATCAAGATGAAAAGATGTCAACTGAGGACGAAGTTTTCAAAATTATAATGACGAAAAAACTTTCAGCAAATATCAGCAATCCTCATATTAACATGAAAAGAGCCAGTTGAGTAAAGCTAAGCAGCAAAGGAGTATATGAGAGGCCGTAAGCCCACCAAAGCATCAAATTCTACTGAGAAATGAACTAAACAATATTCCATGAATGAAATGAATGGCTACAAACATAGCATGAAAAAATGCTTATATCAATACTTCACCTGAATTCAAAAAGATGCATTTGACTTATCTACAGTATGCTTGGTCCAAAAAGTGAAGCCAAGGGGAACAGCGTACAACCATAGTCCATAAAAAGCAAGAAAGTGAGCAATGTTTACCTTGGTATAATTTGAGTGGAATGAGTTACTAAATGAAAACATTTTCTAGCAAACCAACTTTGTTGTAAAAAAAATGCAATGAAAACAGAAATTTCTTCTACATAAAGATTCTCGACCTAATCTCTGTCACACTTCTCTTCAAAAGGCGCACATTTAATTCCCTCCCTCCTAACACTACTACTTACCCGAACTAGATATAATAATAAATGAAATAGATGAAAATAAAATACGTCAATCAACATAATCAGCAATAATGTCATTTTTACATCAGAGATACAATACCAGAAGTTCATTAAAAATCATTCAGAAGCAGTATAGGACAATTCCAAACAAAGAAACCATTCTCCAAATCTTGTCACCTTAGCCCCACAACTTCCTTGTCAGTCCAATATTGGGGAGTTAAAAGGAAGCTATGAAAAGTCAAAAACCAACCCCCATAATCAACCATTATCACAACATTGGCAATGTTCAGTGATCACTAACATGAACAGTGAAAGAAAATTCAAACCTGAGCTCAGTGCAGTTTGCAGGGATAAGGTGAACTCCAATGCCATACACAGGCCTAAGTTTTGTTGGCAGCGAAAAGCCAAGGCCATACTTCATAATACTAGCAGCTGTTTCTTTAGAAGATGGGAGCCAAGCATATCTCACATTTGCATCCCCACGACAGCTTTTAGTGATGGCAACCTGTTTCTTGAAAAGCTCAAATCGAGATTCCATAAAGACGCCTGAGCCACAATGGATCTCAATTATATTTGCATTATCCTGAAAACATATGCCATTGAAGAAAAAATCTCTCACAGTATCAGAATCTACTTTCTCCATCTGTTGGTTGTCAACAAGGGTCACATCAACTTTCTCATTTGCTTCTCTGACGCTACTGTCTTCAGCTTCTCCATCATAACCTTCTCCTCCAAGTTTGTGATGAACATGAATTTCTTTAAGAAGAGCATTTGATTCTCCACTGGACTCCCTCAAATTTGAAATATCTGAACCATTTATCGCAATCTCAAGTTGCAACTTGATGTCACCAGACACCTGAGGTTCTGAGACTAGATGGTCCTGACTTCTCTTATTATAGGAGCAGGCATGGAATTCGCCACCATCAACAAAAGTCTCAGGGAAAAAGCACTTCCCAGCTTCATCAATCCATGCAATGGGCTGCAGCAGACCAGTCTTTAAATCCAGTTGGAACATATGCAAGAAGTCTAGTGCAATGCGTTTCTTATTAAACTGCAACTCAGTCATTGCCTTCTTTTGTTGAAGATCTTTCTTAACCAACATAAGAATGTCTTTGGGGAAATCAACCCATTCACCCTTTTGGTAATACATCAAGCGCTGTGGCAGCCCAGTTTTCATGAAATTCACATGGTATACTGGCAACTTTCTGCCATCAAGTTTCCTCCGCTTGCAGAGTTGAAGGGGAGAACCCAGGTTGGATCGTGATGGAGACATGCCATTTTTTCCAACCAATGATGTTTCGACCTGGGCTGCCCGCTTCCTCTTCAGGTCAGGAACAACACGCCATCTGCTACCCAATACCTTGGCGAATTTGGTTTCCATTTCTACCCACAGGATCAATCCCTATCCGCTGATTCGAAGCCAAAAGTTGAAAGAGTACTATTACATACGACTCTGTCTTGATTATTTCTTAAAGGGAATGTTCCATTTTTAAAAGTCAACGGAAACCTGGATGACAATGGCCAACTCAATTAGAAATATTTTGCAATTATTAATTTCTTGTAGTAAGTCTTTACATGATACAATGAATTTAGCAACAAGAACCAGACCTCATACAAAGAGAAACAATACAATGAATCACAAGAAGTTTGACAAAAAATCTCACATGCAGAAAGAGACAGACTTGATCAATTTCAGTTCAATTAAATGTATTAAGGCAACAATGCTAAAGCTCACCAATATAGCTTCATAAAGAGGAAGAAAATCTTTTTCTCAGGAATATTTTTCATCAGGGCAATTTCACGTATTTTCATACCCCAAATTAAACTGTATTGTGTTCACTTAATGCATGTAACCGAAGACAACATAATTGTTTCTGCAAAGACCAAATATAGTTAACAACCAAAAATAGTCGTATGGGGAAAAAGATATGATACATGCTTAACAAGACTCTCCGTTTGGGGAAATAAAACAGATTAATTCCATGTAGACAAGGATGGTTACGAGGAGGCATGCAACCAAGTGACAGAAGTTTATATCAACAAGAAGTTTATATAAAGTTGGCTTACACCAACTTTATTGACCACAAACATCATCTTATCATAGATGTCTAGGCAAGGTCAACATGCTTGATAAGTATTTCCATAAAAAATCTCCTGTCTACATACCAACTCTTTTGAATCTTGAGAACACTTAAAAAAAAAAAAAAGGCCAATTGACACTCTAACTTACAATATATAACAATTCAAACAAAATCAAAATAAAAGAATGAACAAATACACATAGGCTACATAATATTAGCAATCTTGAGCAACTATAAAATATGATGTGTCCATCAAATTGCAGATAGATAATTAAAAACTCAGTCTGAAATCTACGCAACAAAGTAAGAAAACAAAAATTAAGAAGAAAAGAAAAGGTAGGGCTTGATAACTGATGCCGTCCTACCCACTCTGGCTTAGACAGAATACTGCAGTGCGACTGCAAAAGAATCTATCTTGGAGATTACAAGGCATGGGAAGACATTTCAAGGCTTGAAAGGTGGAATTTTATTTTAAACTGACACTATAAATAAAAACAAGAATGCGGTGATAAATGGGGAAAAAATTTATATGGAAAATCACAAGCCATGCAGATTACTGACAATCAAATAACTCTAGATCATCCAATTAAGATCAGAATAAAAGCAATAAACAAATCACTCAAGCATCAATCTTAACCAGTTATCAGTAGTGCGTACACAAACTTTCTACTAATGAAGCATCAACATTCACATTCCCAGGCAAGTAGTGGCAACAGACAGAAACCACCATGACTACGTAGTTGAGCACAAGGGCACTAGCAGGGGGCTTGACTAGACCATTTCCCACAACTTGATGGCATCACTTGCCCTGCATCAGGACAACCGATCACAAAAAGCACCTTCTTATGCAATAAAAAGGGGTTACTCTAATAGCACCCCGTGGTGCAAGCCTATCTTTGTGCATGCAAACAAGCTGAAACACAGCCTTCTTCAGAAAGTTACAGCATTTTTTCCCTAGCTTCGCTGCATGGAGACCTTATAGTCGCACCAACAGGGCAACTTATTTCAGTGTCCTATGCCCCAACCTAGATTGTAAACGGATATTATGTGCACAAAAGGCTATTAACAAAGCTAAACGTTAAAGTTCAAACTAATAAGGAACAGCCAAATGTTATCTTTGGTAGCACAACCCTTTGCCGTGTGCTCAAAGTGCAGTGATGACGCCAGCTCAACACATATTCATCTCGATCGAATTTTAATTGGTAATTTGATGATGTGCTAGCGGCTTTAGGCCTTCAACCATTCTATCTTCCGAGCATTAATTGCAAATTACATGCCATAAACAGTCCTCTCCCAAAGGGAACCAAGCGTTAATATCCTGTAGCATTTCCCTTTCTTCCCTGCTTTGAGAGCAACAAGTAATAACCTTCTCCCAGTTTTAATCAACTCATATCACAATCAAATTCTCATGTAAAAGAAAAATGGAAAACAGACGCATACGCACAAGCACAGGCGCACCCACACAGAATCCATCCATCAAAGATAACCTAACTCAATTCACCAAAAATTTGAGAAAAAAATACAAACTAACTTAATTAGCGAAAATTTCAGCCTCTAGGGCCCCCATCATCTAGATATCAACGATCAAGCATGCAACTCAAAAGCATGCAAAATAAAACACCAGATTTTCGCATGCAACGAATTTACTACTGATCCCTAGAAACTAACGAAAAAATCAAAAAAAAAAAAACTCAACCAAACAACGGTTACTTCAGATTTTTTTTTTCAGTAAAAAAGGCAAAAATAATGACATAAATCAGTTTTTATAATTATATATAAACAAAGAGACGGAGAAAACCTTGATGAAATACAAAGACCGAGAGCGAAAAGACAAGTCGACGGATAGGAGAATCTCTGCTCTATTCTTCTACGTCGTCGTCTTGGGGGACACAAAACCCTAAATCAGCAGCACGGCAGGGAAGCAGACTTGTAAGTTTTTTCTCCACTGGGACCGACTATAATTTTTCTTTACTTTCCAATTTTGTACAGCCCAAAAATTCGAATTAACGAATCTACCCTTTTCGTGGATAAATGTTATGCCGGTGGAGGAGCTTGGAGATGAAGATTAGTAGTGCCGACGCGGACAGAAAGTAACGGTACCTTACAATTTGTGTTAATTCGGTTTTGGCCCTTCAAATTAACCAAAAGTTTTATTTAGCCCTAAAAGTGAAATTGTTTCAATTGGGCTCTCCAAGTAATAAAAACTTTCCAATTAGGCCCCAGCTTCGATTTCGTTTCATTTACTAGCTTTCATGTCTTTAATTATCAAGTGTGCCTTGCATGTTTAAATAACCTTATAAGGCATTAGGTGAAAGAAAATTGTTTGTTTAAAGATAATTTGGCTATTTTCGCTATTAAAAAAGAACGCGGTCGAAATGAAAAAATAATGAAATTTTATTAAAAAAAAGAAGAAAATTCAAGTCTTGTATGTGAAAGTTCCATCCACGAGGGTCACTTGTAAGAGAATAAATGCATAAATAAAAATAAATTATTGAAGTTACATTGATGCTTTGTCCTTTAGTGCTCAATCCTTCCCCCAAATTGATTTGGATGTTGAATACTACATGAATGATGAAGCTGAAGTCAACGACCCAATTGAAATACTTCTGCTTGGTTGAAGATAACAAGTTGGAGCATGTTCGTGTCAAAAGTTTCATTATGGCTTTGATTATTTCGGATGGCCAAAATGAACTGAATTATTGCAAGTTGGAGATTTTGAAAACCGGGTTTGAATTTTATTTGTTGTTTCACTTTTGTCCTCAAGTTCATTTTTAGCCCAAAAAAACACCATGAACTTTTAGTTTTTTTTTTTATATTTGAGGCGAAAAATATTTAGTTTGTATCATGATATATGAGTACTAAATTGAGCAGTGCAAGTAATTATTTTTGTTTTATTCCAAATTTATTTTGGTTTAGTTTGATTGTGAGATATTCTGATTTAAAAATGTCGAACAGCGTTTGTTTGCAAGGAAAAGTGTAAGCAAGTGGGAGAAAGTTACTTTTTCTTTCGATGTGTAGTGTTTGTTTGACAGGAAAGTTAGTAAACTTTTCTTCACTTTCCCTCTTTTTTTTTTTTTGGCATTTTGTGTCCTATAGGATTTTGGGAAAATTTGTTAGTTAATCATAATATTTTCAATAATTGTCACTAACTACCCATTTTTCTTTCAAGATTTTTCTTATCAAACAAACATGCATTGGAAAGTAATTTTCTCTTTTCTTGACTTCGCTTTCTATCACCTTACTTTCTCATGTGACTTTCTTTCCCTCTAATCAAACAAATCCAAGTTTGAACTTAGCCAAGAGATGCGCCGGTGTTGGCGTCAGTTTGAAACCACGCTTTCTCATTGGCATTTGAATTTTATGGTTCACTTTGTTAGGAATTCAGGTAGAAAAGGGGTCTGCGAACTCCATTTCATTTTTCAGACTTTTTGCATTGTAATCAGTTTGCCAAATAGTGAAAATTTGCTCTCTGGGCTATTTCTCTGTTTCTTTCTCTCAAAGTTCCCGACTTTCTATTCATCTCCTTTCTTTTGATCCATTTATCTCTGATTCCTGTAATTACATATGTATATTCATCGTGCGTATTAACATATGTGTTTATAAACACGCAAGCGCACGCATGACGGCACATTTATGTTCACATAGTTGCACACGCACAACTGTATACATACAGACATATGTATGTACTTATCCACACACACAGAGTAATGACACAACTATGTGTACGCACCTATTTTATCGTTTTATCAAAGAAAATGAATTGTTTGTTATGAGTTTGATGACTTGAGTCCATTGCAATTCATTGAGTTAATTTGCTCTTAATTCCCAAAATAATTCTGCTTAAGCCAAGATAAGGGGGGAAACAAAACCCTTTTTTTGTGACGCATACATGCCCCACAAATATATGAATAATGGGCTATATCTATATGGAATATTTGGGGTATAAACTTAGATCAAATTCATTAACAGGAATATGCATATTCGTCCTCAGATAACCTTTGAAAGCTGTATACCACTTCATATGTTTTCAAACTTTGCTCAAAAGATGACTTTTTTTATGGGAAGGGAGAATCAAAAAAAGGTAGTGGGATGGAGACAATAAGAATCGGACCGTCGTTTGAAGACGATGAACAAAGAACAAAGTTGTGAACATAGGCCAAAAGCTCTATATATGAAGTTTAGCAATTCCTAAAATTTAGCATGTACAAAGCTCTAAGGCTTTTTCCAATGGAATATATCATTCGTGAAACAGATGTACATAGTGAAAGTTAAAAAGTGTCATAAGCAACTCATTGTTTTGCCCAGTAACGAGGGTGATCGGAATCATAACCATCCAAACTTTTGCTCTACATTTATCTAAAAATTAAAATTAGAAATAAAAATAAAATAGGACGGTGTGATTCTTTTCGTTGCCCTCCGACCAACCGACCATCAGGCCTCAGTCTATTTCCTAACTGTTGGAGTAAATACAATTGGCTTGTACTATTTTTGTAATTCATTTCAAACAGATCACAAAAAACAAATATACTCGCATATGGCTAGCTTCTTTAAATGGCTGTTTTCCCAGGTGGATCACAAAGAGTTTGTTTGGATAGGAAGATTTGCAAAAAAAAAAAAAAATTGCAAATTTTTTTCTACTTATATCATAAACAGAATTTTCACCCACCTTTTTATCTCACATACGTTACGTCACAAAAAGTGTTACAGTAATTATTTCAAATAACCTCTTATCCAAACAAACTCAAAAGTAGCAAAAACAACTTCTCCTCCAGAAGCTGTGGCTATCATAACATAAATATAACAAGAGAAATTCTACAATTCCTTTTGTGTATCATACCTTCAAGTTAAATTGACTGTTACTTAGTAAAATAAAAATTGTTAACTATTAGACAATAACAAACTTCAAAGATTTAAATTATGAACCACCATGATAGTTTTTTTTTTTTTTTTTGACATAGGGAGTATTTCGCCAAACTAGCCCCCCCTACGGTGGTGCAGAACCCGCCCCAAGATACACCACACAATAACAAGTGAGAATCAAAATGGTGACCTCTAAGTAAGGATCCAAAGAGCCAACCAACAAACTACCGGTTTGGAAGCGTGAACCACCATGACAGTTGAGAGATATATATTGAGGCAATAATGTCCTAGGGTTTATAAATTTTGTTACAATATGTAGGAATAAAGTAAAATTGGATGAAAACCACCATCCACCATCAAAGTATCAAAACTTAGTGAGTTGGAAAGTCAAAAGTTCAAATCTTGCCTCTTACTAATTGTCACATTAAGTGGCTCTGCTTAACAAATCTAGACGGGTGCACTACCGCACTCGTCTGGTTCAATGATGATTCAGTCCTCTCCGAATTATTCTTAAACCTCTTCAAATCCTCTCCCTCCCCTTAGTATAGAATAAAATAAGTTATACAATAATTATGTCTCGAAAAAAAAAGTAAAATTGGATGTAGTTAATAACAAAAATTAATAAACATTAAAACAAAAGCAGATGGTGGCGATTCTTTGGCAACTTCGACAGTGGCGAAAAGAAACGAATAAAATTACAATCCTAAAAAACTGGGAGGCAGACCATGCCGAAGAACCATACGCACGCAGACACATGGTCGCAACAAAAGGTACCCCATAATTTTAGATAGAAGCATAGCTGCCTTGATTCGTTTATGTAATGCATGGCGTCATATTCAGACTAAACCGAAGTGACATTTCCTTGGCACACAGTTGATACGTGAAACCTTGACACAAATTAAGAAAAACTTAATACTGCTATGGTTACTCTTCAATTGCTTTAGAGCAAAGTTGTAAGCCATTCAAGCAAAGGGCCAAATACTGAATTCACAAAAACGTCTTTCTTCAACATCGCCTTGCTTTGATAACTCACAACAAGCAGACCAAATTACAAAAGCAGGCCGTTGACTTTAAAAGGTGTATGACAGACAACTAACAAAACTTAACCTACATTAACAACGGAGAAAGAACAAGGGGCAGGTTTCCAACTATTACTAAGACACAATAGTCATCACTTCAATAATCATTTTATTTAACAGCTAACAACTTGAAGATCGGTACGAGGAAGCTGAAGCACCGGATAGTTGCATAGAACCTCAATGTCGTCCGTTATTGAGCTTCCAATGGGCATGCGGAATTGGGTGGCAGCTGCAAAAGCAACCAGAAATAGTCACGACTTCCTCCAAGTTCCCATTTACTATCAGCTACATTCCTTAGCACTATGAACCAAACTTCAGCCACAAATTTAATACCAAAAATCTCAGGTTAAAGACAAAGCAGAACAGAACTGAGAGCACGCAAACAGGACTGCTAAAATCAATGAAATTTGCACATCAGTACGTTTAATTTCAGAAACAATCCTGTCAACCAACATTATAATGCTGCAATTTCGGACGAATGCTCGACTAGCAAAAAAGAGAGATAGGCCCTACTAAATAATCAATTATATAGTCAAGACGTCAATATACCTTGCACTGGAGACTGGTAATTGTGGACTTCAACAACTGATCACCCACTATCAACCTCAGCTTGATTATGAAATCATCCCGGCTGATTTTCTTTTGCTATATAGTTAAACCCAAATGAAATGAATAAATCATCTGAATGATCCCAAGAAATAACAGAAGTCATGGAAAACACAGACCAATTAACATACCCTAAACATTTCATAATATGTATGCACTGAGTGCATTTCTGTAGGAGTAATTTTATCTGCTATAGCTTCAAATAAGACAGCAAAACGCATCCAAGGAGATTTAGGAGCCTTGGAGCTGCTCAACCCAATAGTAGCAGCTTCAGCCTGAGAGCTTCGGCTAAGCAGACATTCTCTTCCCTAGGGAACAAGATGGACCATATTAAATTCAAAAGGCTCATAGGCACGCCAATGAAGCATCATGGTCATGCAAAATTCTACGTGAAGCCAATATATATATATATATATATGTATGTATGTATGTATGCATATATATATACACACACACACGTGTATATCCATATATATACACATGTATGCATATGTATATATATATCCATATATATATATATATATAAGTTATTTCACCTAAGGGATTACAAATTCATTTCATCCATCATTGGTCAATGGGTTGACCAGGATGCAACTATTAAAAGAAATTTAATAACTACTACAAGAAGCTTAATTCCCATCACAATATTCTTTCAAAGGTTCACAAATCCAAACAAAACCCCAGAGCAACAATGTCTCGTGAACAAGTTATGTCACAAAAAGATTAATGCAGTTAAACTAATACTCATGAGCTAAAATACATATGCTATCTAGACAGTTGAAGTACAACTCTAATCAGTCCTTACAATATTGTATGAGTTACCATGCAGGCAGATCAGAATTTAATAGTGGGAACATGGTCAAAAAATGGAAGAGACCATTCTGTTATTTGAACCTCATACTTTTCAAGCCCTTCATATTAAATCCATCTCTTATAAGTAGCCAAAAGTCTAAAAGGCACATAATTCATTATTAGTGAGGTCAAAATCTGCACTCCAATAAAGCCTGTCAAACCTCATAGAGTCGTTGGCGCGTCCAGGTCATTTGCATAACCATTATAATCTCAAGCTTAAACTCAGCTCTTGAACTGGAAAGCATAAAGCAAGCCCTCTAGAGTAGCCTGGTGATATCGGCATGTGCCAACATAGTTCACTTGTTGCTCCTTATATTTAAGTAACAGAGCAGAGTGAACTCAAATTACCATTCCCAACATGTTTTAGCTGTTCACTAAACATTATTAGCAAACAAACAAAAAAATCAAGTTGTTTTCTTCTTCACTTTCTCCTTATGGTAAGACAGAGGAACCATTACCCGCTGAACAGCAGCTTGACCCAGCTGCAATTTCCCCTGAGGCTCCTGACTAGTAACTCCAGACAAATCAAGTCGGTTCTCTTCAGCAACCTCAGCTCCTGTATTTACCCAAGACAGAAGTTCAAAATCCAATCTTTCAGATATTTGCAGGTAATGGTCTACAATTTCTATAACAAACATACACCACCATATTTTTAACTTCTGTAAAATTATGTAGAGACGCACAACAATACAGTCAAAAAGCCATAGTAGTTCTCTTCAAAAAGATGTAGCTTAACAGATTAAAGCCTACTCAAAGATATTTTTTAAAAAATACTGTATTTAAGTTCATTTAATATGTGCACATACTTATCTGCAGGCTGAATTAAGCAAAACAGAGGATGGTTTGAAAACTCAGTCCAGTTAAAAAACATCCCTAAGCCAAAGAAAGCTAATTTCGTCCCACATTGTTGGGGTGGTACCAATGAAATATCTATAAATTTTATAAGCCTTCCACCAAGTTAGGAAATTAGGGAAAAAAGAGTTCTTTCCAGCTTCCCCTGCAGTTATTACTTCCAAAGGGGAAGGAAACACAGTAGGAGAAACAAAGGATTGCCCAACAAATCACAACACTAAGGAAAGTATAGAAGAAATGTAGCACGCAACACATAAAAGTGTTCCAACAGATAAACCATACAATGACTTAACAGAAATAATTAGATGTATTGTTATCAAATTGCTCGATCAAGTTAAATGGAAATACAAACTGAGTATGATACCACCTTCGGTATCTGTGGGCATCCTGAAACTGACAACATATTCTGGGTAGATATGAGTGTTCACATTCATATTCCAGACAATATATTGACTTGGGCTCTCCAAATTATCAACTCCAGTGTCGAACTTTTCGCTACTTGGATGACACTGTTGGGATCCAGGTTGGAGAAGTTCGATACTTCCCAATATGACACGACAAAGTACCACATATCGCTCTCCATTTTCGTCAACATCGCAAT
The DNA here is from genome assembly GCF_003713205.1 of Coffea eugenioides. Lineage (NCBI taxonomy): Eukaryota > Viridiplantae > Streptophyta > Magnoliopsida > Gentianales > Rubiaceae > Coffea > Coffea eugenioides. Next base: position 5,209,403 of record NC_040042.1, read on the forward strand.
TACTCACACTGACAGAAAACATAAATCTTCTTAATAAGCACATCTCAAGCAGAAACAAGAAAAGAAACAGCGCATGTTTCTAAGACTAATTCCATTTTTTGACAAAAGAGGCATTCCAATTCTAGAAACAAAACTAGAAACACAAAAGAGGCAAAGCAAACCTGGAATAAGCACAATTTACACTGCTGAGGTGTACTCCAATACCATATTTGATCCTTGGTTCAGGCAACCCATGCCCAAGCCCATAGGTCATAATGCTAAACACTGCATCTTTACTACAAGGAAGCCAAGCATACTGGACATTGGCTTTCCCACGAACCTTTTTGATAATTTCAAGCTGCTTCTCAAAAAGGTCCAACCGAGTCTGCAGTAAGCTACTAGAACATTTATTGATTCCAGATATGCTCACTTTGAAGAATGGCTTCGTTGCCTTCTGGAACATATTTCTAATAGTTCCTGCATCAACAATTTTGGATGAAGCTTCCATGAAATCTCCACCAATACGATTATTATCCCCAACAGTATGATTCAATTTAGCATCTGAGTAAGCATCCTGCTTGCCGTCATAATCTAACTGTCTAGGATTTTTAACAGATTCTTGCTCCATCCTCATCTTCTTGACCCCAATGTTGGATTCTTCCACCTCCTCCAAATTACCACTATTAAGTCCATTTACATCTATCTCCAAATGTAGCTTGATTTCTTGAGATCCATTTAGGTCATTACCAACAAAAGCTTCATCTCTATCTGCCTCAGTTTGGCAGTGTCCATGCCCATATAATTCAGGAAAGAAGCATCTACCTTCTTCATCAATCCAAGCTATAGGTTTCTGTGAACCAGTTGTCAGCTCAACCTGGACCATGTATAAGATATCTAGGATCACAGGTTCACCATGGAACTTCATCTCAATTGCAGGATTCTTGACTCGAAACTCTGTTCTGACCAAGTCCACCTTGTCTTGAGGAAAATCGGTCCACTCGCCATTCTCGTGAAGCAGAAAGCGCTCTGGCAGCCCACTCTTGATGAAGTTTGAGTAGTTCTTCAGCAAAGACTTCGTTGAGTGCAACTGACAATTTGTCTTGCGCCCATCCTGTCTTTTCCTCTTTCCTGTTTTGTTCAGGGATGAAATACTGTCAGATCGTACTGACAACTTCTTGTTGGTTGCTCTAATTACCTGAGCCGAAGACTTAGGTGCCTTTGTTTTCTGTAAGTCAACACCAATCCTACGGCCATTTTCAACAACTTTAACTCTCTTTGACTCCATTATCTACAAAGACTATCTAATATTCACAAACTGTAATCGACAGGGCTAACTACTTTAATCCAGTATAGTTCCTCCGGAAAAAATAGCTGGGGAATAACTCCATGGAGATTAAACTGCATAACCTGAAAAAAAAAAAAAAAAAAGAAAAAACAATTAGTTTCAGACTGCATATTCCACTTGCCTATGAAATACTATTAATCAGGAGCTTACGAACTACTCTATACATTTTTACAAAATAATGGCTGCATTAGACCTTTAGAAATTATTACACTTGAAAAGGGAATACAAAAAATGCAACTATGAGAGCAATTGAATAGAGGAATTAGACATAGACTTCCAAAGCTGAAATTCTCCAGATACAAAAGAACGTGGCAACCATGGAAGCAAAGACCACTGAGAAAGGATGAATTACAAGCATTGGCAATCGCCACAATGAAGATAATTTGTGAACGTCATATGCTGCAAGGTGATATCAAGAAATTGACAACACAATGCATGGAATGCTAATGAATTTCTGGAACTGGCATCTGATATTTAACAAAGGAACAGTTATGCGACTCTTCATCAGCAGATGTGAAAAAAGATAGCGGAACACACAGTGATGTAGGCTACAGCTAATTATGTATGTACATACCAAATCCTGCGAGGAGAGACGATCACTGTACAAGCCTCTGTTCTCCATAGACATGCTGTTAGTTCGACAAGTTCTTTCCTATTTCTTTTGACTAAAAACTAAACAGCTGCTCTGACAAACTTAAACCACACTAAAATGACAAAATTTTGTCAGCACTTCAAATATGAAATGACAATAATAATAATAAAAAAGAAAGATATAAAGAAACTAAACATAAAAAAAATACATAAAAGGACATTTCACACATGAAAATAGTTGCTTCAAAAAAATTTCTGAAATAACACACTCCATGACTCAGAAAAGTACAATTAGGTGCAAGTAGAATTGTAGGTCAGGGGAAACCCCTTAATTACTGAACTTAACGGAAAAAAAATTTTGACCAAGATGCTTAATTATCTCTTGCCAAGAAACCATCAACTATGCAAGCTCCAATCCTTAAAATCTAGATTTGAGAAAGAAAGCCCTGTATTTATATCTTTTGTAATAAAACACAATGCTGAAAGTGGACTACCAAACTTGAGGGGGAAAATATCTTTATGCAATCTATTATTTCCCTTATAAGGATAACAGGCTGCCTACATTTCAAAGGGGCCAACAGCTAAACATCTTGGAGCCTACAGCTCAATTCTTCAGTCCATGCATTTAAAGCTTTACCAATAACAATATGTGTGCAAACAAAGGTAACAATAGTCAATTTGTCAATTGGTCAATTTTTCCAAAAGAATTTCACAGCATGAAACACGCAAAACATATGCATACAAATGCACGCATATCAAAGCGCGATACATACACCATAGCACCCACATAAAAGGCAATAAAGGAAATGAATTGAGTGCTCCACACGTAAGCGTAGAGTAAATGCAGGACGGAGGCAGCAAATTTCAATCTATTTGCATATTCCCCACAACCAAGCCAACGAAATCATGTGTTTTGAAAACACACTTTTACTTTTGCATAAAAAAAATAAAAATAAACACTGTAGAACAAGTCAAACCCCTAACAAGTAATTAGTACAAGGTATACAACCGAAAATGTCAAGAGGCAATCCACAAACTTCAATGGTGCTTCAGACCTGTAAGCACAGAGTAAATGTACAATCCCCATCCTTTAATTAATTTTCCAATCCCCACAGTTTCACCAAATCCCATATCTGCTCATAACTATCTTGTAATTGACCCACTACTTCCACCATAATCATGTTCTGTACAAAAACGGATTACTTACATCGCATGTTTCTTAAACACGCTTTTAGTTTTACCGAAAAGAACATATATATTCAAATAAACCCCAGCACCAAGCCAAATCAGAAACAGGACTCTCCAGTAAACGCTATTACCTCCAGAGTAATTACATTATTTAATCCAATATTACTAATCCTATGAACTTTAATTCAACAAATTTAAACCTAAAACTGATAGAAAACATAACAGCTTGTCTCCTCATGGTCCTTACTTCATATAGACTTACCAACTTATTTGACCAAAAAAAGAATAGGAATCCCAAAATTTAAATTAAAAAAAAAACACCCATAGAAGACTACAAAAAATCCACAAGCCCTACAGAATCAAAAACCGAAAACTAAAAATAAACACCCATATAAATAGAAAAAACCGAAATTTTTGTTAAAATCCAATCCAATTCAAAGTTTCAGCCACCAAAAACAAATCACCACCAGAATATCCACTCAAACTTCATAACTAACACCGATCTGTAAAATTCGAACAAAATCTAATACCAAAACGTCCAGAAAACAAAAAGATTAAAACTTCAGACCATGAAAAAAAAATTTCCGTACAAGATAAAAAAAAACCTTAATTTTTCTGATTGGTCAATTTCAAAATCAATGAAAAAATATATTCAATCATGCCAATCAAGCCCCAGACAAACATTAAAAAAAAAAAGCTAAACTAAGAAATCTTAAAAGTCAGACACAGAATTTTTCAAAAAAAAAATTAGCAACAAATCAATTTTACCTTCTTCTGTAGTAAACAAAAAAGCGCTTCATCGGGGATGATGCTCTCTCTCGGCGCTGAAACGTCGTCGTCTCGGCGATTAGTGAAACAGAAGAAGATGACGACTTTTATTTACTACGGAGAAAAAAAAACGAGGATGAGACGACGACGTTGGGAATCAAACGGCCAAAAGCATATAGGGTTTTGAGATTTATTCTTATCAGTTGCAGAAATATAAAAAGTTGAATTCCACTTTTTATTTATTCTATTTCTATGCTGATAAAGGATATTTTCGGTGCCGTTTTCTTTGATAAAATCGTTGCTTGGGAGAAAAGGAAAAAAGGAGAGAAAATTTTTTAGGAAAAAAAAAATAAGAAGAGAGCGATGAAGAAGAGAGAGAAAAGTCGGCGTCCTCACTGACCTGGTAGTTTCCAGGATTCGGGTGTGAAACTTTAGGGATAGGAGTTGGGCAAAGGAGGTACGACAGCGACATGCAAAACTACGTTCTTCAGCGTCGTTTCATGCTTTGTCCCAACTCAAACGACGCCGTTAATTCGTTCCTGTGTGGATCTGAAGCCAAATGTCAGCAATATTCTGTTGAAGATAAATGATAGAGAGTTTGTGTTTTCAAGAAGCCCCATGACCCAAGTAGAAATTAAAACAGAAAAAGAAGAAAATAACAAAAAAATAAAAATAAGAGCAAGTTTCTCTTTTTTTATTTTGTCATTCTACATTAAAAATGTTTACACAGGTGATGTACATGAAAATGAAGTTATACAGTTGCTTTTACCGATGAGTATCAATTCATTGCTCTGTGCATAAAAGAAACATTAGCAGTTAGATAATGCGTCAAGAGTTTATTATTATATTACAAATATAAATAGGGTATTCAAAAGCTGCGATCAATGGTAGAATTTCCCACATTTAATTAGTAGAAGATATATGAGGGTGGATATTCTAAAAATTAACGCTATCAAGGAAAACTTTTTCTTGTGTCAAAAGAAAGTAAACATTATTATTAGGGAAATTTGCCAAATTGGTTCCTAACATATATCAAAAAAACTTTTTTAGTTCTTAACATTTAAAATCAGTCAGAATTGTTCCTAACATTTAAATGTCCTAACATTTAAAATTTGATCTATTTTGGTCCTAATACTCGTATTTACTCATTTTTTCGACTGAAAATAGCATTTTCTTACTATTCTCTTCCTCCATTACACAGCCATCCAGTTGCAGCTACGTTTTTTCTCTTCAATTTTAGTCTTTCAATGAGACAATTAGGACACAAATGCGAAAATATGAAGGAAAGATGGCTTTACTCAACTGAAAATGAAGTGTATTTTTCGATTTTACCCTTTAAAATATGTTCACGTGAGAGAGACGTGCTATTTTCAGTCGGAGAAATGAGCAAATACAAGCATTAGGACAAAAATGGATCATAATTTAAATGTTAGAGACAATTCTGGTTGATTATAAATGATAGGGACTAAAAAAGTTTTTTTGGCAAATGTTAGGGACCAATTTGACAAATTTCCCTTATTATTATTATTGGGGTTTTTGATTGGTGAAAAACTTGTGTAACAAACATAACTCAAAGAAGTGTCCGTATTTTTTTTTCCAATCCCTTTCACTTACATTTTTTCTCTCCGAACCACTAAATCCATTCCTCCCCTACTCAAGGAAGTGTTTTTACGTAACATGTTTGCAAAAGTTTGATAGCACTTTTTAATGTCACATAAAAAAGATCAAATTACAAACTCTTCAATATTATACATGACATTGAGCAATGTATATTTTCAAGACAGATACTTTGTTGGATCCATGCATGATATTGAAAATGATGTACAAAACATTTATTATCTAGACTACACATTTTTCAAAGTTAAATTTGAGCCATCTTGACCGTTAACCTTTCCATAACAATTTCCTAAACAGCTAAAAATAAACCGTTCCTATCTCTCGTTTATACGCAGAGATCTAGAACTAGTGTATTACTATCTTTTTCAAGAAGTTTGAAAATGAATCAGAACAGCTTAGGCTTCTGGAGAAAGGGATTTTGGACTTGGAAATTATATGAATTGTTAGAAGGTGAGAACCGAACCAGGGAAGAAGTCATGAGTCATGACCCGCGTATACTATAAGAGCGATCAACGTTGTTGTCTTGTTATTGGTAAAAGATGGACCAAACAAGCTAACAGCTGTGAAGCCCGTGATGCTTTTAACATTTTTTCTTCACAATCACACTGTGAAGGTCATGGTACTTCGTTTCTTTAGAACGCTTCTTATTTCCGTTAAAGTCGTCAAAATAATGCTTGGATTGACTTTTTCTTTTTTCCTTTTTTCCTATTTTCCTGCTACAGTGAAGTTGAGAAGGATCGTTGGGACTTCCCGACTCAAGATGACAACATGCATATAATATAAAGCAGACTAAGGGCTTGTTTGGAAGTCCAAGTTATTATTATATTAGTTTTTTAACAACTTGTGTGCTTATCAAAGTTTTTTAACCTACACACTTAAAATATCCAAAATACAAAAAAAAAAAAAACTCCCTTCCCCTTTTCTTCTTCTTCCTCCCCCACCACTACCTCCGTCAACTGCTCCGTCACCGGCCACCACCTCCGCCACCGGTTCCGGTGCCGATTTTTTTTTTTCCTTTTTCCCTCTTCCCCCGCAAGTTTTTTTTTTTCTCTCTGCGTCTCCCCCCTCCTCCCCCACCACCCTTCCCCTTCCCCTCTGGCCGATCTGGTCGCGAGACCAGATCGCACCAAGGGAGGGTGAGGGTGGCGGGGAAAAGGGAGGACAGAGGGAAAGGGGGGATTTGCCTAAAAAAAAAAAATTGATGGGTGGCAGGATTCGGGGAGTGGTAAACGGGAAGAGGAATAGGGAAGGAGAAGGGGCCAAGGGGTGACGGGGGGAGGGAAGGTGGCAAGGGGGTGGCGGGGCAGTGAGGGTGGCGGGGGTAGAGGGGGAAGGTGGGCTGTTTGGAAATTGCGGGGGAGGGGGTGGCGGAGGAAGGGCAGAGGGAAGCGGGGGTGAGGGGGTGACGGGCAGAGGAGGAGAAGCAAAGCAAGGGGAAGAGGTGGCGGGGGAAGAGGGGATGGCGGAAAGCAGGGGGAAGCGGGGTGAGGGATGGCGGGGGGAGGGGGGGAAGGGGGGCAGAGGGGGTGGCGGAGGAAGGGGGTGGCGGGGCAGAGGGGGAGAAGCAAAGCAGGGGGTGGTGGGAGGTGGCATTGCTGGAGGCAGAGGTAACGGGGAAGGGGGAAGAAGAAGAAAGAAAAGAGAAAGGAAAGAAAAAAAAAAGTTTTTAACCCTACAAAAAATTTCTACAAAATTTTTCTCCTTACAAAAAACTTCTACAAAAATTTTTCAAAAACTTCTACAGTGCACTACAGTAAAGTTTTAGACAAACTCCCAAAAAATTAGGGTTCCAAACAGGCCCTAAGTAAACCGTTCTGTTTGTCTTTCAATTGTTTAGTCTATAAGCCTATTAATTTTGCCCCTCGTCGAGGTCCTTAATTCTACCTTACAATTTATATTGTGACCCTATTAAATTTTTAGGGTTGGTTTGAAATATATGATTTTTGGATGTTTGTATAAAATTTTACTATAACTTATTGTGAAATCGGCAAAAAAAAGAATTGGGTGTATTTTTAGGGTTTGGAAAAATTAAAAATTTTCCCTTTTTTGTCTTCTTTTTCTTTTCCTTTTTTTCTTTTCTTTCGTTTTTCTTTCCCTTTCTTCCTTCCTTCTCCTTCCTCTCCCACATCCCCGTACCAAATTAAATCAGAGCTCTTCCTCCCTCCCAACTGTCGCGCGGCAGCCTCCTGCCACCACCGGCGGCGATGGAAACTCCTTTTTTTCCCCTTCTCTATGTCTCCCTCCCTCTCCTCTTTCGTCTTTCATCTCTCTTCCCTCCCTCCCTTCTTCTCTTCTTCTATCTCCTTTCCTCATCCTTCTCCTCCTATTTCCTTCACCAGCCCCACTCGACCAGAGGGGGAGAGGGGGCCGATGAAAATAGGGAGGAGGGGGCCAATGAAGAGGGGGAGGAAGAGGTGATTGGGGAAGAGGAGCAGGAGGGGGAAATGAGAGAAGGAAGAAGAAAGAGAAGGAAAAAGAGAGAGGAAGAGAATAAGGAAAAAAAGAGGGAAAAAGGAAGGGGAAGGGTGTTGGCATCAGTGCAATCGACGTAAACATAGGCAACGGTGGGAAAATAGTGACGGCAGGTTGACGTGGGAGGGTAGTGATTGATTAGTAAGATGACATATGTTTTTGATATTTTCGAATGTGTATTTTAAAAAATTTAAAAATACTTTTTAAAATTACTGTAGATAAAGTTACTAAAAAAACTTGTCTAATAAAAAACACACTACCAAGCAAACCCTTAGATCTATGAACAAGCAAAGTTGAAGTTTAATCAATGAAATTGCTTGTGGAACAGTAGTATTTTAATGATTACTTTTCCTGTGTCATTATGCATTATCTCGTAAATTGTGTCTGACATTGGTGAATTTGAGGATCAAAGATTTGCCCTCAAGACCTTTCATAACTCATGACGTCTGGGATTCGTTGTCAAGTTTTGTGTACAACCAAAAAAAATCTGTAAACGTGTGGGTTACACGCTTGATGCGGAAGAAATGTTGCCTGTGGACTTTTGAGGATTAGAAATCTGGAAATGTTTGATGCGTTAAAATTTGATGGTCCAAGGAAAGTGCTTCACGATTGAGATAGCATCCAAACAGGTACTGGGGGACAGGAAAGGTACTGGAGGGCCCCCAAGAATTAAGCCTATGATAATTAAGCACCATCAAACATGGCCATCAGCGTCTTCCACCACTCTTTCCAAAATGAAGTACTAATCATTAGACCAACAATCCATCTCCTCCTCCCTCTTTTTCTTTTTCTCTTTTCCCCCTTTTTTTGGTTTCCATTTTAATCCAACAAAAGTGCTCCATTCAGTTTTCAAATTAAAAAAAAAATTTCCCAGCCACCATTTCCTTTTTTTTTTTTTTGTAAGCGAGAGTTTTGGATTCAAAATCTCTAATTTATAATCTTTCTCATCTTACCATTCAATCCAACCCAACTCTCCCCGAGTCATTTCAAATTAAAACGTTACAAGTTATTTTATAAAAATATTTAAAAACCACCACCCAAACTGAACCGATCTTACTTGTAGGCTTCGATCTTTTTTTTTTGGGCCCAGTTAAATTGTTTTGGAGTCCGCAAGCATATTTTTGGAGTTTGACACCCATTTTGTTCTTTCGCCCCTCAGAATTGCTCTTCAACAGCCCAAACCCACCCCTGTCAAGTCATCTGCGAGAGCTGGTTGCTACCATTTCCGTTAGCACTTAAAATTGCACTGTGCAATGGACTCCCAAAACAAGTTTGAGGTAGCGGTGCATTCAAGTCGAGTCGATTCGAGTTAAAATAACTGAGTTCGACCTTGAGTTGGAGTTTGTCATGTTCTTAAAAGTCGAGCTTGATCTTAAGTTTAACTTCAATTTACCTTGCTTTCAATCAAAGCTTGATCGAGCTTACCTAATATAAATTAATATTTTATATATAAATTTAAACAAGAGATATAATCAATAATTTACACTAGTACATAGAATATATATATATATATATATATATATATATATTAGAAACTCGATGAGGCTCATCAAATCTATGAGTTTAGAAATTTAATACTTGAATTCGACTCGTGGGTATTGTTGAGCAGTTTAAGTAGTTGATCGAATTTGAGTCAATTAGTTAACTGACCTAC